>NW_004797821.1:380128-381668 GCF_000002075.1 Aplysia californica
CCCCCCCAGGCCCTGCTCTTACCCAGGATGATGGAGTTGATCTTGCCCTTGACCTGTATGGTGCAGCCCTCGCAGCGGTACACGTACACCGACTGTCTCAGCTCCGTCTGGTCCAACACGATCTCCCGGTTGTTCTTGTGGTACTCCTGATGGGGAAACACAATACGGACAAATTGTAACATCGGTGGTGGTTTCTTCAACACTTTGCTGCCTCAAGGCTCATATAGTAAAAACTTTTGTCATCAAAAGGCAAAGATATTTGGGTGGAAATCCAAAGAAACAGGGCTGTAGACATCGCTGATCGGCGAGATGAGGCGACACAGCGTTAGGGGGGGGGGGGGAGAGACAGGTTGTAGGCAGTAGTGAAACAGGTACACTGCAGCCTCTCTATAACGACCTTCGATATAACGACATCCTCTGTTTTCATTCGAATGAGATTTCAGTTCCTTATAAATAAAAACAGTTCACAACCAGTCATCAGAACTCAGGTATCGTGATGTTTGCGCTCAGCTCATTACTATAAATAGTTGTGGTTAAAATTATGTTTATTTTCTTTACTCTCCAAATTTCGAATTCTATCATCTTTAGACAAAGTATCCTGTCTGTAGTTTGACACTTGAAAATAGTTTACTTCTTTTTGAAGTAAAAGGTTGAACTAGTGGCCTGTTAGTGTAGTGGTTGATTTTTTTTTTTTTTTTGAGAAAGAAATTGTTCATGGTGCCCAGGCCCCAATTTTCCCTTTTATATATCATTAGTAATCTTTTTGGTTGCCTCTCTATAACGATAACTCTCATTAACGGCATTTTATTCTGGTCCCGACGATGTTCTTATGGAGGGGCTGCACGGTATGGTGTTTGCCCATTGACCCAGGGGTCCAGGGTTCAATCCCCACCTGCATCTTTCTTTTTTCCTCATGTTTATTTTTTAAACCCCCTGATCAAAGGTAGATAGATAGGAGGATCGAGCAGTCAGTTAGTCATTTCAGATAAAAACAAAATGGTTTGGAGGTCCCTTGTGGAATTTTTCCATGTTAAAGATCCTTTCGTTATTCTGAAAACAAAATTTGGACCGCCATACAGGCAAAATGCAAAACTAATTGGAATCCCTTTCCTATCAACAACAACTCCATATTGTAAACATTACCTTCCCAAGTCTTGCACTAACCACCACCCACCCCATACCATACTGTAATTTACTGTAAACAATCTGTTCTTAAGCCTTCCACCCCACCCCATACTGTAACATTCCCTTCAATGTCTGTTTTTTTCCTCATGTTTTTTTTTTCACCCGCTGATCCAAAGGTACATAGGAGAATTGAGCACTTACCACCACCCACCCAATACCAAACTGTAATTTACTGTAAACATTCCCCACCCCAGCCCTTCACTTACCATCACCCAACCATCCCATACTGCAATTTACTGTAAACACCCCCTCCCTAGCTCTCCACCCCATACAGTGAACATCTCCCTCTTCCCCCCAACCACCCCATACCACACTGTAATTTACTATTAACCTCCCCAACCACCCCATACCATAA
>NW_004797821.1:381848-383193 GCF_000002075.1 Aplysia californica
CGCCGCCGCCGGCTTGGGGGACGGGGCGGGCTTGGGGGATCCGCCACCGGCCTTGAAGGGGGCGGGGCCTTTGCGGAGGGCGGGGTTCTTGTGGGTCTTCATGTCGTCTGTCACCTTCTTCAGCCCTGGAGGGAGAAACAGCGTCAGGTTTATTTGTTTGTTAGAGAAAAGAAAAGGAGAAAAGGACATTGACGAATTTCTGGTCATTTATCAACGCTGGGAAAAAGTAAGATAGACAACAACAATAACAACAAGCAACAACAAAAAACCCACCAAAAAACCCCAACAACAACAAAAAACAGCCAGTCCCGAAAAAGGACCAACCAAAAACAAAAACACAGAGGGAAGGTAACGAAGTAGGACCGGCCAGTGGCGCCCTCCAACCACCCGCACACAGTATCAGAATAATGATGGAAAAAAAAAAAAAAAAAAAAGATTAGAAGTGTTACAAGTATAAGAGTGATATAAAAAGGAAGGAGAGATATGGACGATGGATTTTTTTATAGAAAAGAAGAAGAAAACCACACCAGAGCACCCGCCAACCACCCACCCTTAACCAGGAACAGTTCACGAGACAGCATCAAGGCTCAAAATACACCAGCAGAGCGCCCACCAACACCGTACACTTCGGGAAGCGCCAGTGTTTGTTTGGGTCAAAGAGAAGGGCCCCGGCACAACGGCGGTCACTCGGTGCTGAGAAAAACAAGGCCAGGAGACAGAGGGGAAGTGAAAAATAGAGAAGTAGGACCTACCAGTGGCACCCTCCAACCACCCACACCACACAGACAGGAACAACGGTTTTAATATTTTTATTTAGTTAGCGTTTTACGGAACTTGCAATACAAGATTAGGTCACACATGTGTGCCGAAGATGACAATTTTTGTTTTAGTAAGTGTTTTACAGCACTTGCAACACAATTAGGTCATACAAGTGTGCCGAAGACTAGAGGTGTTACAAGTATAAAGAGAGTAACACAAAAAGGAAGGAGAGATATATGGACGATAGATGCTTGATAGAAAATAAGAAACAAAAACCACACAAGAGCACCCGCCAACCACCCACCCAGGAACAGGTCATGACAGCATCAACGCTAAAAATACAGCAGCAGAGCGCCCATCAACCAAAGATTATTCCCTAGAGGAGAATCTTTGCATCAACACCGTACACTTTGGAGGCGCGTGTGTTGGTTTGGGTCTAAGAGAAGCGCCTCGGCCTATACTATACGTTCTTATAGTATCTCTGACTGTCTAGGCCTCGGCCTATACTATACGTTCTTATAGTATCTCTGACTGTCTAGGCCTCGGCCTATACTATACGTTCTTATAGTATCTCTGACTGTCTAGG
>NW_004797821.1:383293-385467 GCF_000002075.1 Aplysia californica
TTATTATTATTATTATTATTATTATTATTATTATTATTATTATTATTATTATTGTTACTATTATAGCAATCAAACTTTTTTAAACGACGCCATTGGTCATCAGCTTATGTCCAGGAACCATCTGCCAATTGAATGTACGGTATATTATCCTGTTTTGGTTTTTTTTTTAAAACCAATTTTTCAGTTCAAAAGTCATCTAGAATCTAAACACTTTTTTGTTGTTGAAAGGAAGTCATAAAGGTTCTCATTTGCTGCCTGAAGGGTCGAAGTTTGTCATTTGAAGTTGAAGAGACCAAATGGAAAGTATAAAAATTAAAAGTCAAGAGTTTTTACGATTGACAGGTCGTTGTGGTTATCCTTCTTGTAAATTCACTTCAAAATCTTGGTGTCACCTCGTGAATAATTGAAATTAGAACAAAACGAACGATTGATCAGAAACACGAACTACTTACTTGGTCTCTGAAAGGCAGATTGGCGAAAGAGGGCAGGTTTTTGGCCCACTTGACCGCCATAAAGAGCAAGCGCGCTGAGCACTCGTACAGCGTCTCGTGTCCGGGCGGGTAGATGGCGCTCTCCATGTACAGGGCGGCCGGGTGAGGGTGCACGTGAGTCGGCTGGCCATGAGCGTGCGGCGTGCGCTGTTGGTCGTTTTCCACACTGGTTACGTCTATGTTCTCATCTGTAGAATGGGGGAGATTCGTTATTATGTTATCTGATCTGCTGATTCTGTTGTAGATCCTCCTATACACCCAGTGTAGGTTAATTATTTTGAAAGGGCAGTTCTTCTTTGGATACAAAGTATAGAAAATGTTGGAAAGTTGTTTTAACAAGAATAATACTAATACGATAACAGTTGGGGTTTTACTATTATTGTTCGTTATTTAAGATTTACGTTGCGCGATGTTCTCAATAGTCCAACGTGAGGGCGTGGTGTCCACAGATTTAATCTAAAATGTGGTAGGTTGGTGGATTAAGCTGTCCCCCGTAAATTCGAACAGTTACAAAATCAGTCTACCCAACAGTCTAGTATTAAAGAATTTAGACACTTGATTTGCTGATAATGTGACTAAAACCCGGCATCCTAACAGTTTCACCGAGGAAAGCTTTAATATTTTGTAATGTTGGACGCAAAGGATACTGTTGTCTTTTGTTTTATAATACATTCACGTTGTCAAAAGAAATGCGATTTACTTCCGGCTGACATTTGCATCTTCACTACGTGCACGAAATAACACAGGATCAGAGAGCATAAGGGCAAACACAGTAGTGCAAAACAGGGATAGCTCTTATTGCAACAGCAATGAATGGCTTCCCCATTTCCTAAGATGGCGCCGATTTACATCTCCTGCAGTCGTCGTTGGATTATGTTAACAGTTAGATCATTTGTTATTATTATGTGTATTCATCGTTGCTACTATCACTCACACAGCTGGCGACTGTGGTGTATATCTTATATTGACTAGGCGCTTCGCTCTCGCGCGAAGGAGACCCGAGTTCAATTCCTTAGTGGGGAGAATTTTTTTTATCGAATACCTCGGTCTTTCTGCTGAGATGTTGTATTCCCCTAAGTCCCGGTTGGCTCAGAGAGGCAGGGTCAGAAGCTACTCCTAAATTATCTAATTTATTGTGTTGATGGGGACGTTTTGTTCACTCACATTCATATATAGAACAACATTCCCTTCCCCCAGGCTTACCTGGGTCATCAGGGTCTCCCTTCCCCGCGGGTCCGTCGCCTGTGATGAGACTGGCCATGAACCTGTGCCCGGCCCCGGGGCTGAAGGCCGGGTGTGTGGCGCTGACTGTGGCGTTGGAGGGCACCAGGGGGTGTTCCAGTTCCTGTTCGATCTGGTCCTCACGTACCTGGGCGGTGTTGCGGGGCTGGCGCTCGTTCTGGACAGCTGGTGAAGAGAGGGAAGGTGGGACTGGGTTAGGGTAGCAGGTTCAGTTTGTGTACAGAGGAGATAAGATAAGGTGAGATACGGTGAGACAGAATAAGATACGATAAGGTAAGATAAGACAGGATCAGGAATGATAAGATGAGGTAGGAAACAATGACGGGAACAGAGGTGAGGTTTGGTTTTAGCTCTGGGATCCTTCTGGATAGGAGAAAGGAAAAGATGAGTGTGTGTGTGTGTGTGTGTGTGTGTGTGTGTATGTGTGTGTGTGTGTGTGTG
>NW_004797821.1:385567-387429 GCF_000002075.1 Aplysia californica
AGTATCTCTGACTGTCTAGGCCTCGGCCTATACTATACGTTCTTATAGTATCTCTGACTGTCTAGGCCTCGGCCTATACTATACGTTCTTATAGTATCTCTGACTGTCTAGGCCTCGGCCTATACTATACGTTCTTATACTATCTCTGACCGTCTAGGCCTCGTCCTATACTATGCGTTCTTATACTATCTCTGACTGTCTAGGCCTCGGCCTATACTATACGTTCTTATACTATCTCTGACCGTCTAGGCCTCGTCCTATACTATACGTTCTTATACTATCTCTGACCGTCTAGGCCTCGGCCTATACTATACGTTCTTATACTATCTCTGACTGTCTAGGCCTCGGCACAACAGCGGTCAGTCGGTGCTGAGAGAAACAAGGCCATGGGAGACAGAGACAACAGAGGGGTAGCAAAGATGTAAGATATAATTAATACCAGTGGCGCCCTCCAACCACCCACACATACAGAAACAAAAGGAGTTTTAGTTTAAGTAAGCCAGCGTCTTACGGCACTTGCAATACAATTAGGTCACATATGTGTACCGAAGATTAAAAGTGTTACAAGCAAGTTTTTAGTTTTAGTAAGAGTTTTACGGCACTTGCAACACACTACAGTCAAATAAGGGCCGAAGATTAGAGGAGTTACAAGAGAGTAACAAACACACAAAAGAAGGAGTGGAGATAAAGACGATAGACGTTTGATAGGAAAGAAGAAGCAAACCACACCAGAGCACCCGCCAACCACCCACGGCCAGGAGACAAAGAGGAAGTGAAAAGAGAAGTAGGACTAATGACCAACCAGTGGCACCCTCCAAATACCCACACAACGGTTTTAGTTTTTTTAGTCAGAGCTGTACGGTACTAGCAATACAATAAGATCATATAAGTGCCGAAGATTAGAGGTGTTACGAGAGAGTAGCCAACACAAAAAAAGGAGGAGAGATAAGGACGACAGCTGTTTGATAGGAAAGAGGGAGCAAACCACATCACAGCACCTGCCAACAACCCGCCAGAAACAACAGAGGGAAAGAGAAAAAATATAGGACCACTCAGTGGCACCCTCCAACCATCCACACAGGCAGCAAAAACAGAGTGAAATAGAACAAGACGTGGGACCAACCAGTGGCACCCTCCAACCACCCACACAGACAGAAACAACAAGGGGGAACACAATATAAAAAGTAAGCATCAAAACTTTTCAAACAATCTGAAACTGCAGAGGTTCGAACCAGAGTCGCCCAAACTGTAGTCCAGGACCACATATATATATAAGTATGTGAGCTAACCGCTCATTATACTCGTTCCACCATAAAGAGATGTAATGTAATGCATTTTGTAATTGTAAATGTTTTTATCTCACCTCCCCCCCCCCAAAGAAAAAATAAACAAACAAATAAATAAATGAATAAATAGACACATAAATAAAATCGACACAATTTAGATAAAATTCAGAAGGCTGATTACTCCAGCCCCGCCTGTTAGGGCCAATCAGGGCAGAAAGGGATACAGCGACCTAGCAGTCAAGACTGAGCTACTCGATTAAAAAAACAACCAAACAATAACTACCCTGCCCACACGGGAATCGAACTCACGCCTTCTGTGTGCGACGGTGAAGCACTTGCCTCACCACTAAACCACAGACGCAGTTCTACAAACAGCAAATTCCTCGAAAAAGACAATATTAAGCGAAATGGTCGAGTTCTTTCATCACAAAAGTAGATCTACATCATCATGCACTCGCATACCCATGGAAAACATCTTCCTCTTCTCACATCTGGGTCCAAACTACACACAAGCATGCGCGCGCGCACACACACACACACACACACACACACACACACACACACACACACACACAC
>NW_004797821.1:389654-390880 GCF_000002075.1 Aplysia californica
GGTTTGTTTCTTCTTTCCAATACAAAATCTATCGTCTTTATCTCCTCTTCTTTAAAAAAAAATGTTTGTTACTCTCTTGTAACACCTCTAATCTTCTGGCGCTCATAATATGACCCTATGCAGTTGTGAGTCCCGGAAAACCTCTACTAAAACAAAACTAAGAAGAGGAAATTACCTGTGTTATTTTTTTTTGCCGGAAGTGCATGCATGTCTATGTGTGCCTATAACTTCTTACAAGACACGATTAGGACAATACAGCTTGTCGTTGTCTACGTTGTTGTTGCTGTTGCTGTTGTTGTTGTTGTTGTGTTGCTGCTATTGTTGTTGTTATTGTTGTTGTTGTTGTTGTTGTTGTTTTTGTTTTTTATATGTTGCTATTGTTGTTTTGATGTTGATACTGGTTTAGGTGACAAACAAATATTTTTAAAAAACGTACACAAATATAACACATTGCACCTTGTTTAGTTCTGCTAATTTTCATGTTTCTGGTTTGGGTTTAAAAGGCCCACAATCTATAGTATTATTTTTGCAACGGTATTTTGCAGTCTACAGAGAAGCAGCATAACGTAATTCCATTCTGTACAGGACACCTTCAAAAGTAAAAAAAAAACTTTTCAAAGTAATTGTTAAATCAACCTTTCTAGTAGATATAATAGAGATTTGATGTTAGATTTGGCAAAATATGATGCTCGAATCAAAACAACAACAACAACAACAACAACAACAACAACAACAACAACAACAACAACAAAGCAGCAACAACAACAACAAATACAAAAACTAAGATTTTCGACGATTGCACGTGTAAAGCTGTCTTTGATTTTGAATTTTGACCTTTAAAACAGTTTTTTTTTTCGGGTTGGGGGGGGGGGCTGCTCTTTTTCATTCTTTTATGAAAAGGAAAGCTAATCGTATTTTCTCCAGACTTTAAACCTGAGATTAAAGTAATTGTGCAATGCAACAAGAAACATAGATCGGGGATTAATTAGCAAATAGCCGTACATCAACGCATCAGCGCGCTTGATTTTTTTTAAAACTGTCGTGCTTAGCCTTCCGGTATTACATCGTTGCTCCTAGTAATGGCTGATTTATGCTACGTTGATTTGATTGTCGTTTGAACTATTGAATTCACAAATTTCTCTTTATGACACCCTCACCTCCTGTCTTTTGAGAGAGAGAGAGAGGGAGAGAGAGAGAGAGAGAGAGAGAGAGAGAGATAGATAGAT
>NW_004797821.1:392867-394663 GCF_000002075.1 Aplysia californica
TCTCTCTCTCTCTCTCTGTGTGTGTCTCTCTCTATCTCTCTCCCCCCTCCCCCCTCTCTCTGTATCTCTATCTCACTGAAACATTAAAGGAAGACACAATAAGTAAATGGAAGAAAGTGTGCTTAAGTATTGAAAGGCTACGATTTTGTCACAAGACTAATCCTTATAGTAGAGATTTCAGAAAAAAACAACAACCCAAAAACATACGAAATTGGAACCCACTTCACGACTGAGACAACGTTTTTCGTTTTTTTACGTTAAAAAAAACAACCCCCCCCCCCCACACACACACAAAACAACCTCCATTGGATGCAGAGTTAGCCATTGAGAAAAAAAGGAGCATGGACACCGGAGACGAAATATTCCAGAAATGAAGGGAAACATCTCACCGTTCTTGAATTCGAACCATAATACACTTCTCTAATATTGCTTTGGAACCAACTGCGCCTGGGTAGTGGGGGAGAATTGCACTTGACAATGACTTTAAAAAACAGCTAAAACAAACAAAAAACATCAGAGTTAGACAACGTTAACAGCGCCTTGTTGTAATGAATGGGGTTAAGTGTACACTGCTGAGCATGACGTTTCATCCTATTGAGACCATCTCTACAACTCCAGAAACCTCAGCTCAGCTGCCAAGCCAAGTCAACCGTCCCCAGGCTGGGACCGGCTGCGCACGGGACACATTCCATTTCAGAGATTACTTCTCGTATTGCACGCAGTTCATTTTGGTGCAACCGTTTTGAAACGGGGCACCCTAATCCGCGCACACAGCAAGGATTAGAGAGCGAATCACAACTCTTTTCGCATCGCAACGAACCTCACAGAGCAGCAAATTTACGCCCCTTTCAGCTCGTCACGTTTTCTCCAGAAATTTGAACACGATAATAGAAACGAACTTGAATGAGGAGACGTAGTGAAGAAACATGTTTGCACTTGGAATTGATTTGTGTAAAGGTGTCTGTTGTTGTCAAGTTTGTATAAGCTGATTATCCAGAAAGGGAAAAGAACAAAATCAAGAGTGCGCTTATTGATATTGATGCCACGCCTATCAGGTGAAGCTTTTCGAAAGAGTATTATCTGCAGTTATCACTCTTTATACTTCAAAGCAAATCTTAAATCGTTAAACAGTAACACGTGTGCAACACTGGAAGTGGTTGGAGAAAGTGTGATAAAGCGAGGGAGGCATTTGTCCGATATTGCAGAATTTGTACAGTGACATTACAGATTATAATCACGATATTGCTAAGAGCCGATGTCGGCGTAACCCTATTTATTCGATTCTGCAGAACATACCTGGTTCGCTTTCCTGGCGTCATGTCGCTGTAAATGTTAGAATTGACGCCAATGCTGTTATGACCATTCGTTGATGTTGCGTTGTTGTTGTTGTTGTTGCTGTTGTTATTGTTTTTGTTGCCGTTGTTGTTATCGTTGTTGATGCTATTGTCGTCGTTGTTGTTGCTGTTGATAATGTTATAAGTGCTGCTGCTTCTACTTTTGTCTCATATGTCGTTATTGCTATTCTTGATATTAACTGCTTTGGTCCTAATATTAATCTCGGGGATGCCCTCGTTGTGCGACCATTTGCAAATAAAGTGAAACACCCCCTGAACACCCATCAGGGCTTGGAATGCTGTTCATGGCACCCACTGACTCCATGGGTCTGTGCGCCAAAACTGTTGTGGACCAAGGGAGATTTCAGCTTCGTTTTTTTATGAATTTGTTTACATGTACATTGTTTCCATTTTTTTTCCTTCTCTTTTTCGGTGAAGACATCTCATAGAGGCGCCTATACA
>NW_004797821.1:399061-401377 GCF_000002075.1 Aplysia californica
AGAGAGAGAGAGAGAGAGAGAGAGAGAGAGAGAGAGATACGTGCATACAATCAAAACTGTCAGTCGCTTCTTATGCTTTTAAAACTGCCTAATCTCCGAGAAACAAGGAACAATACCGATGCATGTCGGGCCGTGGATGATAAAAAAGATAGCCTCCTTTATTCGTTTGTCAATCTGTCTGCATGTTGTCTTCATTCTTTTAGAACACACATTCCAGTGTTCTATTTCCATACATACAGACTGTATTTGTTATTGTTTTCATTTAGTCACCCTTTATTTGAATCCCTCCTTTTTTTGCTTTTACGTTCTTGCTTAATTACATTCTTTTATTCTTTATTCTTCACTTCTTTCTTTCTTTAAAAGAAATTATGTGTAATATTAATCTGAGAATCTGTCGTAAAAATTCAGTCTGGCTTTTCAGCTGTTTGCCTAAAGAGAAGTAAATTCTGATTTATGAGCATGTTATAATATTTTCTTTCTTTTAACCTACTGTCAGCATGCTGTTAGAAAGCTCAGATAATAATTATGGTTACAGTAAATGTGGTTTTTCCCTCGTACCAGATCGTTCTCAATATTAAAGAGCACACGTTTTTCACTATAGCATACACATAGTATACCTTCTGTGACAAACGACGGTGTTTCGGAGTATTTTCATCTGCTAAACTTGAGGGAAAGTTCCAACAGAAATAATAAGTTTGGACCTTCACAATTCATAAAACCATTTTCTTAACTTTTTCTCTTCCTGGTGTTGGGAAAAACTTCTTCTAGATTAGCATTACGGTCACCAGTTATTGAATGGCTACACTATAAAAAGAATCAATCAATCTCCTTGTATAATCAATATATACATTCTATCACCTCATTCCAGCGTATTATCTGCTTTGAATCCTTCCTGGTGGATGTGAGGCGGAGAAACAGAATTAACGTGCATTCGTTTTGTTTACAAATATGTCGGTAAGCCTACATTTGTATTGATACGTGCTTGTGTGTTTCCTTGTACCTACGTACAACTTAAATGCGTGCATGTGTGTATATGTGTGCGTCTGATCTGTCCTCTGCTCGTCGGAGACACGATCTTACAAGTCGGAGGAGCTGGCTACGGCTATTCATACAGCGCCCAGCTCTGTTTGCACAGCGAGATTTGCAGGACCCTGGTGAATCCGTGCGCCGAATAAGTCCTGTGTACCCGGAGCGGAGGAGCCAAGTACATATTGCTATCTCTACGGGAGCTGGTCGCTGAAAAGCTCGAGTACAAAAATACGCCGTCGACGGCGGCCGACCAGATCAAAGATAGATCAACGATTCTGAAGGAACACTAAGAAGGCTTTCAAGTCTGTGTTGGGGCCCTTGTCAAACGTTAATTTTGTACAGAAAAATTAAGCCGCGCCGGGTAGGATCAAAGCGGCCCAAATGAAATGCTAAGAATTTGTTGAAACGGAATAAATTCTTTTTCGTTTACAGGAACTCAGATGTTCTCTTACTTTTTTTGCACACGCTCGTTTGAGACGGCGATAAAACATGAAAGTGTCTCCTATTCATAATGTACCAACACGCGGAAACAAAGGCGCGTTAAGACTTTCTTAAACAACTTGTCCCTCCTAGGCAAGGCGGCTTGTTTGAGGCTGATGTAAGTAGCAAGACAGGCCCGCTTCTCACCTGTCTCCCACGTTGTGAGTCTCCGGCTTGCGTGACCGGATTGTAAAAGTCACTTAAAAGAACAGAAGTTATCTTTTTCTCCCTCTGACTCAATTCCTTGTGGTTTGACAGAGCAGGCCTCAGCTGTGTTTGAATTGTGTCGAGAAGGGCTTTAAAGAGAGACACGGGGTGAGTTTAATAGAATCTTCCTCTACAACGGAGAAATATGATACCAGTGAAAATGGACACTCATTCATCGCTGCCCCCATTTTTGACGCTGCTTTGAAAAGAAGATTAAATGTTGATTGTAAATACATCAGACTCTCATACAATCACACAGAAGACTTTTCTTTCGAGAAGAAAAACATATTTAATAATTTCACGAGTGTTCACCACCCTGCATGGGTCAACCATCAAAGGTACCAATTAGTATTTTTAGATTGAGTAACGCACATAAATGGGAATGGTTAGTACAAGGTCTGGAGTAACATGACACCAGCGATAAAAGAGCACCATTGTTAGATAGTACGGGTGGAAATACGAACACTGATGTCACTCAAAAGGGCGACACATTCAAAGAAACAGAAGAAGCTTTTTATTCTTTTAAAAAGGCAGGAAAAAATGGGGTGGTGGCAAGGGGTAGTCGGGCCAAAGGGTGGGAGGGAGAGCATGGGCGGGGGG
>NW_004797821.1:404685-407713 GCF_000002075.1 Aplysia californica
TGTCTGTCTGTCTGTCTGTCTGTCTGTCTGTCTGTCTGTCTGTCTGTCTGTCTGTCTGTCTGTCTGTCTGTCTGTCTGATAAATATAAATGTATGCTCATGTGGTTACATGTATCCTAAGGAACGGCATTGTAAAAATGTGTGTTCACAGAATCTGATGAAAAGCAGACGTGACAAAGATTAAATGTACGGAAAATTGTCATCATATAGAAGATCTAATAGGCTCGCAAACACACTAAATCACACACGTTCATGGAATACACATACGCATATATTACACACGGAAACAGAATAAAATGATGAGAAGGAGATAAGCAGAGGATAGAAGAAAGAAATGAAAAAAAAAAGGTAAGGGTCATAAAGAGGAAGGCGGAGAGTTTGACATTTTATCAGCTCGCAGAAATGAAAACAATTTGCTGGCAGCTAGCTATAAGACAAAGGGCGTGATGAATACTGATTTAGCTAATGAAACAAAGACACCCGAAAAATCGAGACGGGAGAAAAACGCACCGAAGAATAGCAACTTGATAGGGGAATAAAGAAAGCCACAAAACGAGAGATGAAGCCAAGTTTTCAATCTGACTCCTCAACAATGATTAGAAATAAATCCTAGTCTGTGTCTCGGCCTGCTGAAGGAAATGTCGCTTAGATTAATGTTACTTTACGACCTTTTCCTCCCATGCCGAGAGTGGCCTTAGCCATTTGTCTCTCTGCGGCTCATTTCGTGGAATCAGCCATTAGGTAAAACGTATCGACATCCAATTGGCCGCTGACCCCACGTCTTGTCCCGAGAGTCCTCCCTTTGAGCCAATCAAAGGCGGCCACGTTTTGACAGCGAACTGGTTTGTGGTTCCCCAGGGGGGAAACAGGAGCCAGAACTCAGTGCAGGCTCTAGTCGTGATTTCGGAAAGATTCCAGCCCCGACTCTCTCAGCCAGTACCATAATCCTCCTTACTTCTGTCAGTCTCATAAACCTACAATAATAACTCTAAAAAGTAAGAATAAGCCAAATAATGAACTGAGACGGGGTACTTAGTAAACCCGATGTTGTAATTGCTTATGGTTTTTTAAACTTTTTTTCATTTTTAGAAAAGCGTAAGAGTACATCTTTTAAAGAACAATCGCGACCCCCCCGAAAAAATACCTCCAAGAAAATCCCCAACCCCTTTAAAAAAATAAATTTTAAATCCCCGAACAACAGTACGTTGGCAGAGACATTCGTCTTCAATCATTTAAATTCATAGTACACTTCAAAAAGAGCTACGAAAAACTGCACGAACCGGGATCTGACTCAGATCCATAAAAGAGTTGTGAAGCTTCTAGAACATAACGAACAGACATAACGTTAAGGCTATGAGGTGATTTCGTATGCAGCCGAGCACATCGCATTGCATGCTAGTATGCTAGACAAGCAGTTGAAGCAGGTGTTTCTGACAAATCTTCGCATTTTCTCTCCAGCTGAAATAGAACAAGTGCTCTAATCCAAAAGTTACACGTTATACCTAGGCTACATATTATGCTTCTACGTTACTTTATTCAGTGCATTTGGATAGAAATGCTAAGACTAAGATGAACTTAATCAGACCAATGCCATGTGTGGGATGACTTGCCGGTTGTGGTAAAAGTTCTGTCTTTACACTCAACAGGAAATTACAAAGTTATTAATTTCTCGGTCACCAATGGTTACTCAGGTCACAACATTTAAATCAGAATTGCATCAGCATAGCTATACTTCGGTCTCGTATTTTATTACGCCAGTTTGCCCATATTAGGGAGCAAACATTCACTGTGATATTGTTTGAGCATATGAACAAAGGCAACTTATACTTCCAAGGCCAATACTGACGAGCCATCGGTTACGGCACAGACAATAAAAGACTATCAAATTATGACTACGTGCATAGACACATGTGCTATCGGGGACCTGTCTAAATTCAAACATTTTTAAAGGACGCAAAAACAAATCCAGAAAGGTTTTCTAAAAATTCATTAACTATGCTGTGGTTGTTTTTCCTGTGAGCCGGCCAACGCAAGATCTTGCTCTTACCGAGAGGTGCCTCCCCAAAACATGCTTAAGTCATTGTCAGTCGCCGAGAGAACAAGAATCTAATTAGATCTACGACATTCATTGATAATTACGTATGCGCAAAGAGTTTTTCATTCACATTCAATGTGTGCGCGGACTTCTCCAAAACGGAAAAAATAAGCATTTTTTTAACGACAACTATGAGTCATACTTCCGTTAGATAATGTGCATTATGTCATTCTCAAGCTGGTAAAAAGAACGTAAGGTGGGCGGATTTAGTGGCTTGTATACCGGAGAACAAACTGATTGCTTTGTGTGAGACTCCATTATACAGCATTTTGAAAAGTGACGTATGATGGTTCTTACACTGAGCAGTCGAAACGCGTTGGGCTGTAAAATTAGCTTACTCAAAAGGCAATTTTAGCACCAAATACACTTTTTTTTCCTTCTGATTTTAGCTTGTACAAGTTTCAAGAGTGCCCCCACTCTATGTTCTTCTTCCTACCTATCCATAAAAAGATTAGTAAATCAACTGCATGAATATTTACTTATATTAGCATAACAAATTTGACATTTCACAACGTGTCAAGCCTTTTCGCATACAATTCTTTGAACATCTTGATAACGACTTCTTACGATTTTGATACAGCAGACAGAGCATTTGGTTTCGGACCTTATGGTCTTATTAACTCAAAGGGGCCCAACATGTCAGAGATAGAATTTTGTAATTCTAAGGTAGCGACTAGGGTGCTAGCACTCTTCTGAAAACGAAGAGAAAAGTCCTCCGTAACTTCAGCTTTCGGAGAAAAAACCTCAGCTATGTAATACTGGTTGGAGAAACCATTGCCACGCACCAGTCAATCCACGGCACTTTGGCTGTTATCCATTATGGCGCGCCCTTGAGAAAGAAACTTTGGCTATTACCCAGAAAAGGAGTTTTGTTGTTGTTATTGTTGTTGTTGTTGTTGTTGTTGTTGTTGTTGTTGTTGTTGTTGTTGTTGTT
>NW_004797821.1:410001-411498 GCF_000002075.1 Aplysia californica
CCCCGAAAAAAAAAGAAAACCACGAAAAAAAGGCGAGCAAAAAAGCACTTGACATTTTTTTTTCTGTCTCAGCTCAAACATTTCACAGGCCGCTGAATATTTTCTCCAGTCTATAGAATGCATTAATTAGTCTTGATCTAATCTCACGAGTATAAATAATACGAGTTCGATAACATCTGTCTTCTTGCTTTACAAAGGGGAGTGAATGAATCAGAAAGTTAGGCACCAGTAGTCTGCATGTGTGAGATGGCTGTCATTTAGATGTGATTCTTTTATTATTCAACGTCAAGCCCCAACCGATTTCTCACGTGGACAAAGATATTGCAAATATTGGCCGACAGGAAAATTGTTGGGATAAGATTTGCTTTTCTTTACATCAACATGCCATGTTGCTTTGTTCTGGGGTCGCTGCTCACGGGGGGAAAACATTAAGCCACACACTGTGAGGACATTTTAACATGGGCCATTTTATGCGGAGAGAAAAGAAAAGAACAACGCAGTGTGCGTAATTTATACGGTTTGAATTGATGCTGAAGAAGTCGTGATAAGTCAATGAAAACGGAAAGACGACGCAACAAATCTCAGGAAGAAAGGGACCTTTGAGGAAATGTCCACAGCGGAAGGAGTGACAAGATTGCTGTACTGATATTCCTAGAACTAGTGCTGGGGGTTGTGACGTATAATAACATCCGGACATTAATAGACTGACTGACTGTAGATACAATAATATAAGAAACGTTTTGATGAAAAGACATTTTTATTGATACGAGGCTTGGCCCAGGGTGCCCTAGGCTAATCTTAAGCTTATTCAATAACTTTTTGTATTCTAACAAATTATTAGGATCAACAGAAAAATCAGAAATAACACAATGTTCCCTTTGATCTTTCACTTCTGTCACAGCAGGATAAGCAAGGCAAGCAGAGGAGATTATTGACAGCTGAACCGAGCTGCTCGGTAAACATTCATGGCTTACAGTCAGGGAAAAGTTAGCTGCAAACCGTTCTTACTTTATGACCCAACAGTTTACCGTTCTTGAATCCATGTAAAATTGCATCAATATGTGCACTGGTTAAGATGCGTCATTTTTGTCTCTCGAATAAACATGGTCATGGATACGTACACAATATTAGTACCCTGAGATCACTCCATTTGAGTGCTTCACGGCGCTACCAACTGCATAAGGTTGTATGAGCGCGCGGGACACATTAAACATTTTTAGTTTGGTAGGAATTAATAAAAAATTTTTTCCCAGGTAGCGGCCGAAGCCTTGTCTTTTCGATTTGGGACCACCAAGGATCTTTAAGGAGTGCAACTTGCACACCGGGCCTTCGAGATTTTTTGCCGTTATCCGAAAAGGCTATTTATAGATCTCATCTATCCAAAAGTTAGGGATGTGGCTGAAAGACAGCAGTAAGAAGGAGCTGAGGAGTAGCATTAGAAAGGCTGCAGAAAGAGTCAAGAGTCCAGAGGAGGTGGCAAAATGGAAAGGGAGGGGG
>NW_004797821.1:412311-413633 GCF_000002075.1 Aplysia californica
ATGAATAAATAAAATAAAATAAAATTTACTAACTAAAATTAAATTAAATTAAAAATAAACCAAGTTAAAAAGAAAAAAGAAAGAAAATTCCCCTCCATTTAGGACAAGATCAATCTTGTAATTATTCTATTTCTCACCCTGGACAGATTTCAGTAGTCACACAATACACAAAAGACACACAGAACTGATTAAATAATATTGGAGGTGATGATTGTGATGGGATGCTATGAGCTAGGAAGGTAAACGATCAATGACCCGTCAACTTTCACGCCTCTCTTTTGATTATGTCCGCACGATCATGTCTATTTGCATACAAGTGCAGACCGATGTCGTGTGGTGTAATGAGTTTCACTACTTTGTGTTTAATCACTGCGAGTCTATCTCCGGTACCTCTCCCATAATTCCAGCCAAGTTCTCTTAAAAAACATAGGCTTAGACTCTATTGTTTACCATGTTATTTGATCAGTGTATTTGTCAGCATATTATTAATCGGTCAATCTCCGGATCAGTTTCTGGAGTTATAAATGAGAGGTAGACGAACGTGTAAGAGGAGGAGAAAGGTCGTTTGTATTAATGGCTTAAATAATACAACTGTTTAGTTTTAATTTAGATTTAGTTTAGAGTTGTTAAAGAGCAATGCCCAAACGTAATAAAAATATTTAAAAGTATTTAAAAGTATTTCGATGATACAGAACTACGAGCAGAATTTACAAAAAAATTGGAAATAAATACATGTAAAAGCTAGTGACACCCTCTAGTCTTATGAGAGTGAACATGACAATTTATTGA
The DNA here is from genome assembly GCF_000002075.1 of Aplysia californica. Lineage (NCBI taxonomy): Eukaryota > Metazoa > Mollusca > Gastropoda > Aplysiida > Aplysiidae > Aplysia > Aplysia californica. The sequence goes on from NW_004797821.1 coordinate 413,101, forward strand.
TTTATTTGGATTCTTCAGAGATTTACTGGCAAGCCAAAGTGCATCCATTTGTCAACCAAATTATAAAAAAAATAATAACCCCTCCCCTCCAAAAAACCCCCAACAAAAACAGAACGAATTAAATTAAAAGAAGCAATGTATCTACCGTTTGCATTTATACGCTGCCATAGTTCAACAACCACAAATCTAAACGATGCAAGTCCATAATTTGTTATTACCGGTGCTTTTGGTCTCTCTTTTAAAATGATGCTTGCTACTATATATCTTAGTGGCAAAGTCCACACGAAACCTGGCATTAAATTTTACTTAAAACAATACACGGTAACATTAAAAAAATATATATAGAGTCTAGTACAACTTGACAATATTTTTATATTTTTTTAAACAATTGAACGACTGACAGTAACAATATTCAGATAAATAAATAGTCATTAAGTGTAACCTCTAAATTTTCATTCATTCATTCATTCATTCATTCATTCATTCATTCATTCATTCATTCATTCATTCATTCATTCATTCATTCATTCATT
>NW_004797821.1:414033-415522 GCF_000002075.1 Aplysia californica
TGAATGAATGAATGAATGAATGAATGAATGAATGAATGAATGAATGAATGAACGTGCATTATTTCTAGGAAACGGTGACTGAATCATTTCATTAGTTGAAAACTTAGTTTTAGGTGGAAAGGAAAGAAATTGACGACATGGTTAGTTAATCTTTTTAGTGGTCTCTATGTATGTTAATGTTACCCAGAAAATCAATAAGTGAACTAACAAGTTGTCAAGTGAACGAATTAAATCAAAATAAAAATCTTTTCTGCCGTCGCATTTATACACTGCTACAGTCGCTGAAATGATGGTTCAATTATATATTTAGTAAATTAAATTATTAGCAAGTTGGTCTTTAGCTATATACATTGTTTTTTCATTCCGTTTACAACCCTTTAAACATGTTTGTTTCTTCGTCATTGCACCTTTACAGAAAAAACAAAAACAACAACAACAACACAACAATACTATAAAGAAGGACAGTAAAGGATTAGTTTAAAAAACACCTACACACAAACACACACACAAGCACACACACACACAACAAAATCTTTAGAATTTTCACTTTTTGCGTTTAGTCTTTGATAACAAGAGGAAAATCAATGCTTCCAGTGTAATCTTTAGTGCTGTAATAGCGTCAAAGAATTATTAAATTTTAATGAAAGACATTGTAGGAACATAGATGTTTTTTGTGTTTTTTTTGTATATTGTCGGGAAAAATGCGTATCATACAGTTGTATGAAAAAATAATAAGCCTTGATAATATTGAAATCAATCTTACAAGAACCTGAGTTCTAAAAACAGCAAATTATGAAATAGATCTATTCAAGGAAACAAAAATATCGTTAGCTTTGAGTCTTTTCATTACATTAAATAGATCTATACCCCACTTTTTTTTCTAGCTTACAATAGGCTAAAAGAAATTAGTATTAAGAATATTCATTTTATTATCTTGGATAGGTCTTGGTTATTAAATGATAATTAGATCTAGTATTATCTATTTAAAAAAAAGAAAAGAAAACTACATTTTTATTATCATTTGCCGTAGTAATAAATGTTAGAACATCAAGATTTCACTGAACTAGTACTTGCATTTTCTGGGGTTTTTTTTTTTTCCCCAAAAGGTTTCTGTTTTGTTTGTGCTCTTTGTTTAATTGCATTACGAGATGCACTGATTCTTAAAACACTATGTTCGTTGAGAGGTTAAATATCACTATTAAACTGATTTTGTTCTCATCTCTGACAATAGTCTCATTATTGCAGAGTAATTTAGTGCCTGTAGAGTTACATATTCCAGTAATATTGATGTGTCAATGAACTATTCTCAATGAAAAGTAATTTAGCGTCATCAGATGAATATAAAAGTAAAAACTTAACCATGAGAACATTTAAAAAAAAGAGCGGGTAGAGCTTATTCCAAATCTTGTTGTTAAAATCAATTACATGTATAATATGCATTTAAGAAAATTAGATAATTTTATTTGCTGCTACACGTGTGTGTGTGTGT
>NW_004797821.1:415622-423615 GCF_000002075.1 Aplysia californica
CCCTTCCCCATAATGTATTGTTAACTTCTTCTTTTGAATGAGTTGAAAAATTGAAGAAAAAAGGGTCATGTAGATTGAACTCATTTGTGTAAATAATGCTTGATCTTTGTATTAAATCAGGTACCTTTTGATTAGTAATGTTTTTAGTTTTATGTTTAGATATACACATTCATTTTAGAAATTTTTTATTTTTGTGTCTGCCTGTAGCTACCGCAGACCAAAAAATGTTATGTACGCTAAAACGTAGTATGAATGCAGTATGATTTATGAATTTTGATGTGGTACTTAAATTTGTTTTCAAATGAGTTTTTTCTGTTTCGTTTTTACAGCACACCGGCGTCGTAAAAGCAGCATGGAGGACCGATGCTTCGACTCACCCACCCAGCCCAAGCGGCCGCGGGTTTTCTTCACGGAGGACCAGAAGGATTCGCTGCGCCAGGCGTACGCCCAGGACCCCTACCCCAACCAGAGTACCATCGAGAGCCTGGCCAAAAGCCTCAACGTGGGCGTGAAAACGGTCATCAACTGGTTCCACAACCACCGCATGCGGGCCAAGCAGCAGCACCATACAGGCACGGGTTCGAACCCTGGTGGGGGCGGTGGTGGGACGGGGAGCAACGACCCCTCCATCAAGTCGGAGCCGGACGAGAGCTCCAACCAGAGCGACATGTCCAGCGTGTCGGGCGAGGTCAGCGCCAACTCTACTCCCGTCACCGGCAGCCATTACTTCCACGGGGGTATGGCTCCGGCCGACCTGAACCAGTGGATGTTCCCGCAGTTTGAGGCGGTGCCCCTCATCCATAAAGTGCCTTCGTCCATCACCGACGACGATAACGGGGAGGATAATAAGGAGAACAACGTCGAGCTCGCGGACGACGACGAAATGGACGAGCCAGACGGAATGGATACCAGTAGCTGTTCCGCTGCGGCCAGCAGCAGTAATAACAATAACAACAACAACAATAATACCAAAGAGAAAGAGGGGATGGAGAGAAATGAGGAAGGGGAGGAGGGAGAAGGTTCAAGAAGTGCCGCCACCGCTGGTGGTAGTCGTGACTACAAGGGGGACAACCACAGGGATGGTTCGGCGGAGAATCGGGGCAGTAACCCCCCACCAGCAGTGCCTGGCGTTGCGACGCCTGTCGTTGGCGGCAGTGTCAACAAACGAAAACGCTCCAACCCACAGAGGGTCTTTGAGGGAGCCCAGCTGGACCGAACGGCCAGCTCTGAGAAACTGCAGCTTCGCAACGAAGCCATCGAGGAGAGCTTGGAAGGGGAGGAGGAGGAGGACGGCAATTTTGAACGTCCTGCCGAGGGTGGTGGTGGTGGTCGTGCGTCTGCAGATTCACTTAGTATTTCCGCCTCGAGAGATGCTACGCTCTGCGTAGAAATAAACGGTAGCACTAGCGGAGGTAGTGGCGGTGGGGATTATCTCGGCCGGGGATCCACTTCTTCTCCCGACAGGGATACGCCCACAAACTCATCCGCAGCGTCCTCGCGGAATGGTCCAGAAGGTACCAAAGACCCTAACGCCACCACCCACCGCATCAAAAAGATTGAGAAGATTCAGAAAGCGATCAAGTCCGCTGTAGGACATTGGGACGACGAGGAGGGAGAGAAAGAGTCCTCGTCGTCGTCGATAGAAAAAATACAGAAGCATATAAACACAAATTCGACGGACGACGATTGGGCGTTTTAGCGCCAGACTGTCGATGGTGATTGACACTGTCTAGTTTTGTCTGGCTTAGCTAGCCGCGTAAAGAGGAAGAAAAATTATCATTACCCAAGACTGACGTTCTCTCGTATTGCGATGTTTTATTATTCTGTACAAAAACAACAACGAACTATTTAGTTCAGTTGCTCTTTTGCTGTTTTGTTTTGTTTTGTAATTTTGTTTCAAAACAAGGAAGGATTGTACAAGTATGTTTTGTATAGGAATTTTTTTCTCTTTGTTTCTTAGTATTCCTCTGTTTCTGTACCCATACATTTTGCTGCAGGTGAGCATTTGGCTTGTCATATTATTTTACCCACATTGTATTACGTATGTGGGGTGTTAAAAGCTTTAACATGAATGTGAAAAGCATTCCTTATAAGAATCTATCTATATATATATATTATATACGTATATATAATAGAATGCTTTCACAGACACTGGACTTATATAATTTTTGTGCACTCTTTCTCTCTTTCTCTTCTGACAGAGTGAGTTTTGTTCTTCCTTTGTTTTTCTTGTTGGATTTATCTCAGTAGCTGGATCTGCAGGTGTTTGGGTTTTGTTTTTTTCTTTGTTTTACCCAATGAAAGTTTCTATATCAATAGTCTTTTACTTCTTTTGAGAGTGGACTCTTGGTTTAGTCTGACAGAAGCAAAGGGGTGAATAGTTACTGTTGGCTACTGGTTTTTTCTGGACCTGGTCACGTTGGTACCAGAGGGCCATTTCTTCACCAAGTGCTGGGCTCGACTGAGAGAGAAAAGTTGTGGTGGGAATTTTGCAGGTGTTAAGTTTCACCCCTTTTCTGATTCTTGCCCGTGTTTTGTCTTGGGCTGGCTGGTGTTCCATCCGCGTTGAATATGAATCTCCTCCCGTATAGTGCTTTGTCGTCCAAATCTTCAGTACTGAAACCACTGACGACAAATTTGGATTTATATGAAACAAAAATTTTATTTTCTCTCTTTACCATTTTTGCAGAGGGCAACAATTATGTCTGCGAGCATTCTCACGGTGGTTCATAGTTCTCGGAATGAAAGACTCATTGTGTAAAAGGGAAATATTTGATATCTTGTTTATTTTTTTTTAATGGATTTAGTAACCCCTACTTGAAGGAAAAGATTTTGATTTGTCTGATCAGATCTGCAAAATTTATTTGAATCTCAATTGCCATGTTGGCGCTCGGAACTGCCAAAGATCTGACATGTTTTACATTTCTTAAGAAATCTATGATGAGTGTAATGGAAAGTTTTGGGGGGGCTAGAAATGTACGATACTTTTCATCTGGAAGTAAACGGTCAGAAAAATAGTTTTTCTTTTCCCAATCTGTCCTGGAAATCGATGTGAGTGATTTTGCATTTCTTGAAAACATCGTAACGTTTAAGCACAATTTCTACAGTGCGAAACTCGCATTGACATGCTCAATATAAATAAATATGTTTTTGAACAGAGCTTATCAACAAATTAGACAGTAAATGATGATAAATAATGATAATAGTGAAAGTTAAGAATAGGTAGTAAGTAATGGGAAAATACCCTGGAAATAAAACTTATCATTTATCATTACTTGACACAGGTCAGACCTGTTGTTATGGATGGGCCATTTTGATTGTTGAGGATTTACGTTGAAATAGATTTTAATAATGTTTATGACTGCAATTTTAAGACCGATGTCTGAGTATGGTTGCTTTAATTTAAGATAGATTTTTTTGGATGGTTGTTTTGGGGTATTTCAACCTTTGCATATATATTTTGAAGTTCATAAGAAGTGTCTGCATTTCTTTTGTGAATTTTGACTGTGCGGTAGCCAGCTATAGCGGATATGTTGAGGACTTTGAGGGAGTGTCATGCCTGATGACGTATGATGTATGGGCTGGGGTTTTTTTGGTTTATGGACTAGAGTTAGGCCGTCTGGTAGCCTGCTGCCATATCTCTCTCTCTCTCTCTGCCCTCACCCAAGGTCAGTTTGGGTGTTCTTGTTGTTGCTCACTGTTGTGATGGTGGTTTTGTTGACCGGCTTGAACCTTGACTCGGTCGTTAAGACTTTTCGAAGACAGCGCACATCTAATAACAAAAGTATTAATTCCTCAGTGATTTGTCTCTCTACTTCGTTCTCTTTCTCTCTGTGTCTGTCTGTCTGTCTGTCTGTTTGTCTGTCTGTCTGTCTGTCTGTCTGTCTGTCTGTCTGTCTGTCTGTCTGTCTGTCTCTCTCTCTCTCTCTCTCTCTCTCTCTCTCTCTCTCTCTCTCTCTCTGTCTCTCTCTCTCTCTCTCTCTCTCTCTGAACTATCGTGTATCTGGGTATGTGGTCAGTATATACACTTATAATATAAATATATATAAATAACTGTATCTATCCAAAAGTGTGAGAAAGTGATGACACCCTTCCGTTCCTCTCCTTTAGTCCCAGTCCCAAGTTGTATAAAATGTCGGGGAACCAGTTTCATTTCTCATGAGTGGCAGCGAAGATGAGTCTTTTGTGTTGTGGCTTTGTTTTTTCTTTTAAAATCTGCTGTGAAAGAAGAAGGCTTCAGTTATCTTAACCCCATCAGAATGTAACTGTTTTGGGTGTTCGATTTGAAAAAAACAAACAACTGATGATGAGTTCTTTCACTTCCCCATCAGGGATGCATCTAGAATCTGTGAATGTCTCTCCATCAATTATGATATTTTTTCCTCCTCCTCCTCCTCCTTCTCCTCCCTCCTTCCGACGAGGTAAAGCACCCGCCGATTTCTCTTCTCATTTCATTGTTTCCTTCTTAAACAATGGTTCAGGCAGCATGGATTTCCTCGCTATGACCTTTCCCCTTCACTTCCTCCCTCCCTCCTTCCTTCCCCCGCCCCCAACCCGATTCTCCTTTTTTTTTTTCCCCACTTTTTCCCCTCATAGCAAATTACTTTCATTTTTTTAAAAGCATTTTTTTGGTTGATGTTTGGCTCTCCTACTCCTCTGTGGCGATACGTATGTATGTGTTTTCCAGTATGGCTTTATGTTCTGCTCTGACTTTTACAACTGCTTTAAAAAAGATACGGTTCCTTGTCCCGTCGTTTGCTGGACTTCAATGTGGAAACGTGTCGAATAGACCATTTCGTTACGATGCAGACACTGGCTCTCTCTGGAAGGGTTGTGTGTTCGATTCTCTTCTTTACCTCCTCTTTGTTGTCCGCTTTCGTTTTTATGACTGAAAGTATGTCCAGTTTTATCTAGGGGAGGTTGTTTTGATTTTAATTTGTTTCTTTTTTTTTATTTGAGCTTTTTCATCTCAGCTGAATGCCTGTCAAAGGCGCATGATGGACTAGCAAGCTCCTTTTGCTTTGGAAAGCTTTTTGATTTCTTTATTTTTTTATTTTTTTATTATTTTTTTTTTTTGGGGGGGGGGGGGGGTTCTCTAAATATCTGTTGTATTTTCTTACTTTTTAAGAAGTGCTTTTCTTTGCCATACTTCACTCCACTGTTTTTGCGATGAGGAAAAAAAAAAAATCAGCATTCCACCATCTAACTTTATAATATTTGCTTTCATCAAGGGGGATAAGAGCTTGTTTCTTTCCATCAATGTGAATTGTCATCCCTCAAATCAGGATCTTAATGCTTTTCACCTCAAATTGTCATCCTTCAAATCAGGATCTTACTGCTTTTCACCTCAAATTGTCATCCTTCAAATCAGGATCTTACTGCTTTTCACCTCAAATTGTCATCCTTCAAATCAGGATCTATAATGCTTTTCACCTCAAGCCTAGCACTTTTTCATCAGTAGAGTTTAATAAAACTTTGATCTGATCGCGTCGTCTCGCACTTCTCAAGCGTTGTACAAGGGGTAATTGACATCTGGTGTTTTATATAGTGAGACTCTCATAGTTCCTTTGTCAGAAGCGCGTCACCTTGTGATATTTCATGAAGAAAGGCATAATAGCTGAATAATAATTCATCGTGTTGGATTTGGCTTTCAATCAACGTCCCAGGGATACTTTCGCAGTATCTTCTTACATTTTTCTACTACAGTTTTGGACATTTCACATCCTGCTATTTGCTGACCGTGCTTCTCATGTATGTTGTGGTGTGCGAGGTTGACAGACCCAGGATGGGCAAGTGTTCAGGAAGCTGTGTTCATTTTTTTTAAAAGACAATTTTTTAAATCAGATTTTTGTTTCATTAAGGTGCTTTGACAAAGTAGTGCAATTAAAAATCTTTGCGTAATATTTTCATGTACTTATATACATGGATCGATCAATTTACTTAAACTTGTGTTCTGTCTTCTTGGGTTGTTTTTTTTTTCTTTGAAAGCAGATTGGATTGAGGTTCTGCAAGAGGAATTTTTTTTCTTGATTTTGTAACTTTTGGAGGGTCCCATTGCGAGATACGGGAGAAGTTGAGAAAGATTTCCTGTGGCTACCTAATGTTGCAGCTGTCGATGTGCCTTACTATTGTATGAAGGAATGGTGACTGGAAGGGTTTGGGTTTGGGGAGGACCGGGGAAGATATTACATCTTGTCCTGTGTTCACTTTTTTTTTTTTACGCCTAATTATTACAGCACGCCCTCAAGACTTTCCTTTGCCTGCTCATACCACATCCCTTTTTCCCTCTGACCTAAATCAAAATCGTGTCAATAACTTACAATGATGTGTGTGTATACAGGTTGCCAGATATATATAATATGATAACTTCCGCCTCTGTGTGTTCTTTTCACTTTTTTCGCAAAGCTACATGAGTGCAATAGAGATGAAGTGAAAACTATTGGAGTGGGGTCCTGCGTGTTTAAGACGCATCGTATGAATCAGTGGAAGGTTGTTTTTATTTTCAACCTCGAGAAGAAAGACTTTATACACTTACATGTGTTCACCATCTTGGTCAATTAGTCTCCTCATGTTTTTGTTTTTTTTCTATCTTTTACTTGAGTTGTTTTAAGAATACAAAAGTGTGTCCATGTTTATACCTTTAGTCTTCATTGTCTTAGTTCCTGATGATTTTTGAATCGTAAATTTCTCCCAGCAAGTGTTCAATTTCAAGTAAGATGGGAGTTTGTCAATCAATGTAGTGGCCTTTAACGTTTGTGGCAGGTTCCTTTATGCTGCTTTGAGTCTCAATCAGAGAAAGTGAAATTAATGTGTTCATTTTGGTGGGATCATTATATTTAAATTGACCATACAGATTTACAACTGGTTGGTAGGGTTACCTTTGATCTCGTGGATGGTTCTGTTTTTCGTTTTGGGAGGATGAGGGTTGGAAATAAATGGTTATTTTTTCTTTCGAGAGACCATTTTTTGATGGGTTGATTTTTTTTCTTAAAGTGAAGAGATGACCAGTGTTGAAGGAGGTTTTCATCTACCCGTAATCGTCAACTGCCAAAGTTTCAAAATGTATTTCTTGACTTTAAGTAAAAGCTTTCCCAGCTGGTAGGGATTTTTAACATATTTTATTTTTGTAGATCCTTGTTTTGTTGTTGGGATCATTTTTGTTTTTTGGGGGAGGGGGTGGATTATTTTATTTTCCTCTAGCTATGGTCAGTGTGCTTATTGACTTAGCCTTGTTTGGCCTTATGTAGGCCGTCGTGTTGTTCACTCAAGGTGTTCAAAACTCCGGATATTGTGTGAAAGTTGAGTTCTTTTTTGGGGCAGATTTTGGGTTCTGGGCCTGTCTTTTTTGTGTCAGGGAGCCCCCAAAATCAATGACGGTGCTTACTTTGCCTAGCTTTCCTGTTTACTGCAGTGCATTTTTGTTCTTGTTACGCCATGGTTTTTGTGGGGGGGGAATTTTTTTTCTTTTTAAAAAGAATTCCTCCCGAGTCGTGATTTCTCTTTTCCTATCAAACAGCATGTGTTCACAGACCGAGTAATCAGAATGGTTCAGTTCTTGCAAATTTTTTGGTGGTTTTTTTTTTTTTATTGATGCCAATTTGGATGTATTTTGTTCAGTTAATCTCATTTTTGTAGATAAGTCAAAACATATTTTGCATGCATGCGTCATTTACTCCCCATATTTGTTTTTTTTCTTTCCCCCATTGATTGCCTTCTACGTCCGGCATCCTCGCACCTCTAGAGGCTTTTGGAGGGAGGGAATGCCGAGTGAAGGAGTGCAATGCTTCACGTTTTTCACTGCCAGTGATGAAGTTGTGTCCTGGTCTATATTCCATTTGTACATTTTTGTGCTTTTGTTTGTTTGTTTGGTTATTTTGTTTTATGATAAACAAGTGTCTGTTTTTTGAGTCTCTCCCTCATTTTCTGTTTCTCTCTGTCTCTATCTCTCTCTTTCTCTCTCGCTGTGCCCCTCTCTCTTCTTTTGTTTTATATA
>NW_004797821.1:423715-425816 GCF_000002075.1 Aplysia californica
CAGACAGACAGACAGACAGACAGACAGACAGATAGACATGGTGAGGAAGAGAGGGATCGAAAGAAAAGATAATGATAGATAGATAGATAGATAGACAAATGGATAGATAGATAGACAGATATGTGCAGTTAGTAGATGGAAGACGATGATGAGAGAAGGTGGGCAGGTGATGATAATAATAATATAGACAGAAAAGCCAAGAATGCAAGAAGTCTTACCTGTGCGTCCCCGACTGGGGCAATGCATGTCGATGGGCTGGGGGGTGAAGACACTCTGTGATGAGGGCGTGAGGGGGTATGGTGCCATGCCGTGGTGTTCGAACCCCCGGACATCCAGCTTCTCGTTCTGCTCCTGGAACATGTTGGTAGCGACGGCAGTCATCCAGGCTACAGCTCGGCTCTGGTGGTGCTCCAGCGCAAAATCTTTTCTCTGACAGATCTTTTAGGGCGGAAATTTATTGTTGTGATTTTTTTCCCGGGCCTCTTTTGCAGTTTGTTCTTTCCTTGTTTATGTCCAACTGTTTTGTGTGTTGCTATGGGAACTCCATAAGCTTGAAACGCCTGTTCACAGTCAATAGGAATTAAGGGCTGAACTACCAAAACGTTCACTCAGTATAATCGAAGACATTTATTATAACCAATGTTGTGAAATCTACAGATCTGTCGGTTATACTATTTTGAGGCCTTACTTAATTATTAGTTTGATTAGTTTGGGCTAAAAGTAAGCCTTGGTCTAGCATCTAGGAAATCCGGCTTTAAATGCGTTGTTTTATCTGTGATTCTCCAGCTATTTAGCTAATCTGTTTTGGTTTCCAGTATGACTGACTTACGCATCACCATGGCCAGTCATAATGGTGAGCCAATGAAGAGGACAAATTTGCTCACACCAGGAAACGCTCTGTGAGAAACAGTTCCTGTCTCCAGCGAGCCCTAGTGTGGAAAGAGACCGCTTACTTTAGGAAGTGTTGTATTAATAAACGGTTGCGCATTGAATACGTGTTTCAACAAACTTTTAGTCGGTCAGTTAGTAAGCTCATGGGAATCTAATGCAGACACGTTGCTGTCCATCTCATTTATAATTCCCCGTCACTGAGAGGAGGAAGAAATCACAGCCACCACCACACGCCACGTCCTTAACGACTTGGTTCAAAGCCTGACTATGCTGGGGGGAGGCTGTGTCCCCCTAGGGGCCGCCTCTCAGCCGACGAGGGGGCGGGGCTTGAGCGCGCGCGCGCTGTCCTCATACAAGATGTATCGATTGAGCGAGCTCTGTCGCGATTGTTTACTTTATGTTTTACCCTTAACCGCCCCAGCCGCCTTGCGACAGGGCAAGAGCTTGGTCAATGGTCCCATTTCTCACACTAGAATTATACTTCAGTTTTCCTGTTGCTCAATTGAAATGTAAGGAAGTCCCAAAGAGGGCTGGAAGAAGTGTGAAAAAAAAATCACAGCTATCGTGAAGGCCCTAATTGGTTTCTGTCATCGGTTTCTTTATAGATTTTTCTTCAAACCAAGATCTTCTAATTTTTTTTCTAACTGAATCTTAATTCTCTTATGGCATTATTATGGAAACCCTATTAGGGTAAAGGGACAGCAAAACTTAAATACTGAAGCAGGGTTTAAATATGTAAAAAGAAACGTTAACATCGTTTCGGCTTAATACTAATAGATCTATAGATGTTCACCTAATACAGTCATTTGTAAATTAAAAAAAAAACATTTCTTCACTTATCCTGTTGTTTTTCTTACTTGCAAAGACCGCGCGATAGACGGCAAATTTGAGTCGCCGGATACAATTATCTACGCCATACAGCGGCCCGGCAAGGCGATTATCGACCAAGGGTGGCGACACACCCACTTGTTTCCCACACAGTCACGACATCCATCTTTTGACGGCCGGCACGTGTGCGGGGATTTCTCGCTCTCTGATTGGCTCCGGCCCTGCCACAATCATACCTCGCGTCGTGGTGTCAACTTCCTCTCTTGCCAGCTCTTCTGAGGACTTGCTGTAACGTTAGAGACCGCGGATTATTTGTGCAGAAGGGAGGAGGAGAATAGAAAGAGAAAAAAGACGGGGAGAGACATAAGGGGTTGGGGTGGGG
>NW_004797821.1:427414-428588 GCF_000002075.1 Aplysia californica
AACAAACAAACAAACAAACAAACAAACAAACAAACAAACAAACAAACAAACAAACTAACAAACAAACAAACAAACAAACACACCCACCTGTACACATTTGAAAACACGCACTACCGTATACATTGTATATGAATGAGCACACATACATACAAACACGTACTGCAACGATGACAAGATACACAAGGTAGAACTCGGAAGAGAAAGAGAGAACTACGGATTATATTTTATTGAAGTAAAATTTGGTTAAAATAGTTTCATATTCGCCTGCCGCCCCTCTTTCAAATATCCGCCCCTTTTTTTCTCTTGTCGCTTTTTCCCTCTGAGCCCAAGTCCTTCCCGAAGTGCAGCTTCCCCTTAATGCTATTTTTGATGGGGTATGGAAAGGATGCTTAAAATCTCCCGAAACAACATATAGGGCCAGATATTTTCCCAAAGGGAGTTTTTTCCTGGTCGTCAGTACAGAAGAGTTAAGGGTACTGGGGAAGAGAAGCGAGCAGCTGGACAATCGAAAGTGTGATGCACACTTGTCCGGTTATGCAGAAATTGTATGATCTTCTACTTCTTGATCGAATCACACTAGAATTCGGGAATCTGTGAAAATGGTGAAACGGTATAGGTTTAACGATCGTATCAACACTATTAGGTTATTAAAGAGACGGGACCTTCGAGTTAAAAATTCATCTCCGACATTACCGAGCCAATAAATGGGAAATTTGTGTAAAGTGCCTTTCCCAAGGACACAACATCGGACAGAGTCTCGAACCCCCGAACCCGATATTTCACGATTACGGGTCCGGTAGCCTAACCATTGGGCTACCGACCACACCAGGTATCTATCATACACGGGTCGGATACTGGGTCGTTCTTCTTAGACCTCTGCCGGCCCGTACAGCTTCTCCTGAAGTGTTAATGAAGTTCGGCACGTTTAATGGCTTCGGGCTTTGTGTGTCCAGTACTGCTTTTATACATTAACATTTTTAGCGATTGTACAACATTCAGTGGCAAAAGATCAGGTGGTTTGGACATCTGACACGCACGGCACCTCTCCAGCTAGTCAAAAGCGTATTACAAAAGAATATCAGGATACAAGGCAGGAGGAAGACCAAGGAAGACCAGGATTGAAGGTGTGAAGGATACCCTGAAAACATACAACATTCCACTCAGCCAGGCCATC
>NW_004797821.1:428746-430883 GCF_000002075.1 Aplysia californica
ATCTCCTGAAAGTGTTCAGACTGTTTTTGACTCGACGATGCTACTACCCTGTAGCTATTACTATTACGCTGGTCTTGTACAGAGCCTGTCAGAGTTTACTACATGGTGCGTGCACACACAGTGTCACTGATGTCCACATGTGTTCAAAACGACGCTGAATCTCACAGCTTCTCTTACACACTGCCTTTTTTTTCCTTTTTTTTTTTTTTTTTTTTAATTGTCTTTTTATGGTTCACCTTCCACCAGTCAGTTGTTCAGAGAGTTAGCCCGTTGTTTCAAGATGTCAGTAGTGATTGCCCCTGATGCATGCTTACCTCCCCTTCTCCCCCCACACATATTTAGACTACCAACCCTTCCCGAATCCTATGGTGCTAAGAATATTTTTCTGTTTTATAAGAAGAATTGAATCTCGCAATGACCAATATTAATAGTTCCTGCCGACCGTAAGTTCGAGAATGTAGACAAAAGTGTTTTCCGTACACCGTATGCACTGTAGAAGTTGTATGATTTTTTGCACCTTTTCAAAAAATTACCGGTCTCCCTCGGATATTGTTTATAATTTTCCAAACAAAAGTTCTCTTTTTTTTTCCCAGCTGAAATTCACCGTTGTTAAATATCAATAATGCATTCCAATATTTGCTCAGAAAATCATTCTCGGGGAGGACGTAAGTCTGGATTGAAAAAAAAATAATTTGGAAATCAAAACATAAATCATAAATCATTTGGGTCAACATTGTTTGTGTTTCGAGACTCTCTGTCCCTCCGATGTACTGTTTAGCGACTAAAGTATTGGTTTTGATGTCAGTTGACGGGGAAGAGATTCCCAGTAGACACGTGGGAACTCGGGGCTTGACAAATTTCACTTTCTGTAAGACGTCTTTGTAGGTAGAGAAGGTCAGGTTTGTCTCATATTAGATTTATCCTTGCTGTTTTTGTTTTTTTTGAGGAGCAAGTTTTTTGCTTAACTTTTCTTTGACAGTCAGAGTTTGGATTGTAGCTTGGTTCTTCCTTTGAAAATAATATATTTTGCCAACACAAGGAATTGGATCAGGGAATGATTTTTCAGTTTTATCGTCTCTAGGGAAATCAAACGTTTTTTGGAAATTATTTATCATTCTCCTACTTTTGCAGTTAAGGGGTAAATAACGGAAATACTTCTGAAATAACGAAAATGCCACAGAAATGTCTCTTGTTTTAACGACAAACAGAATACAAAAAATTATTAATTAAGATATGAAATAGACCTATGTGACTGAACCAGCACAACTCCTACTAAATTATCAATGTTCTAGATTAGGTTGTTGGAGGTTTACGACATATTTGTTTAAAATGTACGAACTAGAACTATCCCAAACTTACATGCGATGATCATCGTAAAGCGCCAAGTGCAAGTCTTTCTCCAGAGCCATAATACAATATGTCCAGTATGCTGGGGGAGGCAACATGGAGTATGGAGAGGGGTCACTGGATGTCTCCACTCGACCAGGGAGGGAGAGGGGGATGGAAGGGGGGATGGGGATGGGGAGGGATGTAGGGGCTTTGCACTTGGACTACACAATGCTTTCTAGTGGCCTGGGTACGTGGTGTAGCACTTACAGTCTCTCCTACCAACTTTTTGCTCACACTTTGATGTATGCTGGTGTTTGTTGGTTCCTACTGGGCTCTGTTTTCATCTGTTGTGTGTCCCGGTTTTGTGCGTCGCTCTTGTTTGTGTGTGTGTCTGTCTGTCTGTATATGTGTGTGTGTGTGAGTGCGCATGCGTGCACACACATGTGTATGCGCACGTGTGTGTGTTTGTTGTGTGTGTGTGTAGATAGGACACGTGACGAAAACTGTTTTAAGACCTGTCTGTCCCTCCTTCATTGATAACTTGGGTAGATGTTGAAAGATATTTTGTACATAGCCCATTCTGTAAATGTTTCTCAATTTGTTACATGTGGTTGTTTTCCTCTTTTTGTAAACAGCCCATGCTCAGGGCTGGGCGTCTGTTGTTGGTGGAGAGATCGCCCATCTATGGTTGGACCGGCTGAGGATTTCCCCCCAGGCTAGGCAGGGTCATTGTAAAAGATACTTTTAATGTATAGGTAGATACGCTGGAACTTTGTGGGGTTTTTTTTCTCTATAGCAAGAGGGGGTG
>NW_004797821.1:430983-434988 GCF_000002075.1 Aplysia californica
TCTCTCTCTCTGATATTTCCCTGGTACTTATGTGTCTATATTTTCCCGAAGTTGCGAAATATTTCATTAGAAGTAATTCTTTAATTTGTATGGTGAAGGTGGAGATTCAGACGGGTTTTGGGTGGGTGGGGATGGGTCAGGGGAGGGTAACGACGAGAACAATATTATTGTTAGTATTCTTCTGTTACTCACTGTTACGTGTCTCTCTTGACGACACTATTGACCAATGCTGCTGGATATCACATTTGCAGCACTATGAAGTTGGGGTGGGAGGGAAAGGGCGGTGTTAGTTTTGCCATTATACCGAGTGCACACTGTCAATCGAATTCATTTGATTCAGTCGGATCCAGCCAGATTTCCCTTTATAGATGGGGCAAAAGCTGCCATTTTGTGGGACGCAAAATTGCGCAGGTTTTATCATGTTATGCGACGGCTTACCCAAGAAGCCGCCCTTCGTATGTACTGTAAATTGCGCAGGTTTCTGAGAGTGGTATCGATTATGTGGTCTGTTCTCGAATTAGAATTCCAACCGTGGGTGATTGGCGGGTGCTCTAGTGTGGTTCGCTTCTTCTTTCTTATCAAACATCTATCGCCCTTATCTCTTCTCCTTCTTTTTTGTGTTTGTTACTCTCTTGTAACACCTCTAGTCTTCGACACTTAATATGACCTTAATGTATTGCAAGTGCCGTAAAACACCTGCTAAAAAAGAATTCCGACCTCGACCATGTTAAGCTGATTGAGCGTTCACTCAATTTCGTTCAAGACCTCTCTACCAGGTCAGGTGTCGGAGAGGGTACATTGTTTAGCTGAAAATAGTCCGGTGAGTTTCTATCAGAAGAACCAGAAAATCACCGTCATCATCCAGTGCCAGATCTGAGATAGACATCGGCGATCATGGTTCTCCATTCATTCCTTAGCTCGGATACTCTCAAAATAGCTACATTTCCTTGATCTTTCCCCACTACCGATTTGTTTAGGTTCCCTAAGTAGGTTGCCCTGGGCCTATCCCTGCTTCGTTTGCCTTCAGCTTTCTCAGTGAGAGCTAGATGTTTGAGACCTTTATATCTCTTCAGGTGTCCAAAAAAACCGCATTTGTCATTTTCTGATTGTTTTTAGCTGAAAAGAAGTAAATATATTAGCGGCCTTGTATAAATGTGTATACATAATGCAATTTACTCGCAATCAAAAAGAAACTTAAAATGGAGGTTTTCGTGACAGAGAAAGGACGAAAAAAAAGTACAATGAAATAAAATAACAGTTCTAATTCTTAGCTGACTGAAGAGGTCTACAGCTAAAACTTATTCTTATAGAATTTCAAGGCAGTGCAATGTCGAATACCTGCGAACCTAAGAAATACGTGACACTGAAAATACTTGCACAATTTTCCAATAGGTTTTGGGAAAACTCCTTTGAACTTTTAGACAAAAGGATTACAAACAGGCGCAATTTCCCACTGCCCGCCATTTTTGCACAATTCGACCAAATTCGACTGAATTCAACAGTGATCTTCAAATTCAAATATTTATGTTTGTTTTCCAAGGTCGCGCACGATTCGAATTGGTTGTACTGTGCCAAAATGGTAGTTCCATGGAGAAAAATATGGTTGGCCACGACTGAATTTAAAAAAAAGTAAGGTTGAGAAAAAAAGAAGACAAAAAAAAAAAAGAAGGGAAGAAAAACATTATAGACCACATTTCTGGGCCTAAAATTAACACAGTTAAATTGGACCATATTATTTTTTGGGGCCTAAAAACTGAAAATTAACAGAGTGCTAGAAGCGAGATTAGAACTGAATTATGAATGAAAATTAACAATCGTTTCATTTTTTAAATTTAAGATAAAGATCAAAGGTGTAAATATAAAATGCATCGTGTACTACAGGTAGGTTCTATCTAAATGTAAATGTACTTTATGGTTGACGCCAGCTACGGGGGGCAGGGGGTGGGTGGGGGGTGGTCCTAAGGAATAGAAGAAAAAAATAGACTGAATATAAACATATAAGAGTAAGTAACAGGTTTTTGTAGAGGTGTGAGTTTAGCCAAGTAAGCACTGAGAGTAGTTTTTATTTTGTTCCAGTAAATTCTGTTCACAATTTCATCAAGTGGTCAGTTTTTTTACCCCCTGTGTATGCTGCGGTCCCTGCCAGTCAAATCATTTTGGCCGCTGGTCAGTTCTCACCCCTGGGGACGTGGCCGGTGTTTGCATCCATTTGTCAACAGCAGACTCTCAGCCCCAGAGCCTTCGCTCACTCATTTTCCTGAATGCCAATTCTTGTTGCTACCAAAGATTTTATACATCTACTGTACGGTTACTACTACTATCGCTACTACTATTACTACATTTATATAGTATATATTTTTATATTTTTCACTCTTATGTGCTTTAAAAACAAATACATGAAAAATTTAAAATGTCATTGTGGAACATGGCAATGCTTTCCACCTGTTTATGTGTACGTACGTACGTTGGTGTGTCTGTCCGTCTGTGGAAGGCCTGTACATATATGCGAAGATCACAGGACTGTGTCGTTGGCCTAAGGGGCTCAGTTGCCGGGCAGCAGATCTGACCGTTTGACCGTTTGCCATTATCCTCGTCATTTATCTCTTTATGTCCCCCGACCCCTCATTTGTGCCCCCCCCCCTCATGTTTTGATTTGTATTGTGTGTTCATTTTTGTATCAGAATTCTCCCCTCCTATTGTGTTTATGCTGTGGTCATTTGTCTCTCTGTTTTGGAAGTTTTGTTATGCTGGGTTTTTCATCCTCTCTTTTAGTGTCTGTCATTTCATGTGTCGTAATGTTGTTCCGGGTTTTTTTTGTGTGTCATCCTCTTCATGGTCATGTGGTAAGGGAGGAGTGAGTGAGGAGGGTAGAGGGCAGAGGAGGATGGAATGAGGGATGGATGTGTGCACGTCTTCGGTTCAACATTTGTTTGGAGTTCTTGATGTCTGGCATAAAGTTCTAGCAGTTTTGTAGATGTTTCGACTGCTTGACTAGGTGGGGAGGGAGGGGGGGGCGCAAAGCTGAGGTGATTAGCAGAAGAGGGATGAGTAAAGGGTGGAAGACAGAGATTTAGGAAAGGACAGAGGGAAGAGGTCGGGTAATGCAGTTGTCGGTGGCAAGATGTACATAAGTATAATTAAAATAATGATGATCAAGATCACTTCCTTAGCATCCACTCCCTGGTGGCTCTGGGCACCTCACGATAAAATAAGTTTTGTTATGAAAGAGAAACATTTTGACAGCTAACGAAAACGGGAACGTTTCCTGCATATTGGGTGGTTCAACCTACAATAATCCAATTCTGATAACTTAAATCTACTGTCGATGGTTTTTTCCTCTTCAGTTGTACCAATAGTTATGCACACTTGTTTTGAGCAAATGACTTGCCGTCTTAGTGTTGCTCCGCACAATGCCAGGGTGGGATAGAACAGTGTTTTATCAAAATTTTGCATAAATTGCAAGAATCAGCAGACAATTTGCTGAAGGAATAACACATTCAGTCCTCCCTTTCCTCCTCCTGCTCCCAGTTCCCCCGCTTTCTCTCTCTCTCTCCCATTCCCCTGTTCTGTCTCTTTCTTTCGTGTCTGTCCCCTCGCTAGCTTCATTCTTTCCTCTTTTTTTCGATCTTTCTTTCTTTCTTTTCTTTCTTTCTTTGGTCGTTGTGTCATTTCCCTGTGTGTCGTGCCACAGCGAGATCGTCTGCCATGGTCTCTACTTTGTTCTCCTGTTGACTTTCTGTTCCCATCAATATGTGTAGAGCATGTTCTGGCAGGTTCAGGCTGTGGGCACACAAACCATTCGCTCAGTTTTCCGCTCCTCACGATGTCGGATTTGATTTATATCGGTGTCCCTTCACACACACTCACTCACTCTCACACTCACACACACACACACTCACACTCTCACACACACACACACACACACACACACACACACACACACACACACACACACACACACTCACTCACTCACTCACACACACTCACACTTACACCCACACACAC
>NW_004797821.1:435911-447976 GCF_000002075.1 Aplysia californica
TCAGCAGAACCCCCACCCCGGCACACCCTTTATTATTTTTTTGGAGGAGAAAATTAACTGAAAAATAATGGGTGAATCCCCCCACCCACATATAATTTTTCCCTGTCTAAGAGCGAAAAGATTATAGTTGTGTATGCTCCGACTCCACAATTCTTGCTGCAGCCGCAACGTTTCAAGCGCCAAAATCCGAGAGGCACCAGTTCAATTTTTGCTCAATTCCCTTCCTCCTCTACCGGTTCAGGTCTGATGATGATGATACTACTACAAAGCTTTAAGATTGTTACTATGACGACGATGACGACGACTCCTATATCTGTCCATGTATGACTAGACCACTGTTCCAATTACTGTTTGATTTATTAATTAACCTTTTTGACCTTTTGACCATTATTGTCATTAATGTTCTCTCCTGTGACCCAATGACTTCCGTCTGCCCTCTTTTCAGTTTTCTGCTTTATTTCATTCTACAAAAAATTTGGGGGGGGGGGGGCACTTCGAAAAGAAATATTTTTTGTGATTTATCCCTCTGGCCTTTACTCTTGGGTGCTTAATAAAATTCTTTGGTCAAGAAAAATTTAAGAATGTAGTGTAGACATTTTGAAAAAATTTTTCTGGACTGTTGAGTTTTTATATTGCCTGGAGGGGCAGGGGGATCTTTTCAGAACTATTTTGCCTTTCAAAGCACAATAATTGTTGGGAGAAATATTGTAATATTACTACTTTTGGCAATATTTTTCTTTGTTTGTTTGTTCTTAAAATTTGTACTAGATATTTTCGTCTGATTTTGGACGTGTTTCTTTTTTTTTTAAGGTTCTGGACAGGAAGAACAGTGGTCGTCTTGATCATGTTAAATGATTGCAAATCTAAAACGATGTACCTATGTTTGTATGTGTGTGTGTACATTTGTGTGTACACGTCAGTTTCTTGTTGTAAACTGTTAATTTTTTTATGTGATGAAGATTGGAGATGGAATATCAGAAACGTTTTGTCATGACTGAACCTCTCTATAGATATCTCGACTAGCTCTGGCCTTAGTCGAGACTCGGAAACGTTTTTTTTGTTTTTTGTTTTTTTTTTGTTTTTTTAATTTGTTTGGGGTTTTTTTTTTTAAACAGTTGATTTGAAAGAGAGGCGTTCTTCTGTTCACTCTGCCAATGTCAAAGTCCAAGGGAAATAAGCCAGGAATTATTCGCACACAGAGTTACTGGAAACATTTGCCCGTGAACTTTTTGCGCCGCTGTTCCTCTCTGTGGGGCGTACGCTGCTGCTGCAACATGTTCACGATCCAATGTTTCCTGTACCTTTTTTTAAATGATTAATTAAGCAAACAATCTCTGATACAAATCTTGTTATTCTGTAATCAACAATCTTCCATGAATTTTTCTACGTATAATTCTTTATCTCTTGGCATGCTATCCGCTCAGTGACTGGTACTCTTTTGTCTTTCCCCCCCCCCCCCTCTCACTCCCTCTCCTCCCCCTACTCCTCCTCCTCCTCCTCCTCCTTGCAATGCCTTTGTGAGCATGTTATTTCTATGATACGAGCTGTGTACTACAATGAAAATTTATAGCAAAGATTCTGATTCTGAAAAGATGTTCCAAACTGGAAGAGCGCGAATTAGGACTGGGAACTGTGTAGTAGCAGTTGTGGCCCTCTGTCTGCCCTCTCTCCTGCACAGCTTGGCCGTGACGTCACTCATTATATCATATTTTCCCCCCATCTCCTATCTAGTCCTCAGTACTGTTCAAAGTGCATTTATACCTTGGATATAGGTGCTTTTTTATGCCTACTGTCTTGTTAATAAACTACAACTATATGCAAGAATTGAACATCACACAGCCTTCCTCTTGAAATAATACTATTTGAATGTCTTTTTCTGTGTTACTACGTGCTGTATATGTGTGTTTGTGTCTTTAAGTGTTTGTCTGAGTTGTGGTATGTTGTTTATTTGGTTGGGTTGTTGACAGGTGCTCTGGTGTGGTTTGCTTCTTCTTTCCTATCAAACATCTATCGTCCTTATCTCCCCTTCTTCTTTTTTATGTTTGTTACTCTCTTGTGACACCTCTAGTCTTCTGGCGCTCATATGACCTTATGCATTTGCGAGCACCGTAAAACCTCTACTAAAACAAAAAAACATCTATCGTTTTCTCTTCTCCTTTTTCTCGTGATGTTACTCTCTAATAACAACTCTAATCTATGGCGCATGTATGAATTTGTTTGAATGATAACTATTTACACAAACGAACGAAGTATTTGGTACGGGTAAGTCAAGTGTTTGTGTTGCTGCTTCCTCAACAACCAATGTCACTGGGTGTAGGTCCTACTTCTTTACCTTCCCAGTGGGTGGTTGGCGGGTGCTGCTCTGGTGTTGTTTGCTTCTTCTTTCCTATCAAACATCTATTGTCTTTATCTTCCCTCCTTCTATTTTGTGTGTATGTTACTCTCTTGTAACACCTCTAATCTTCAGCACTTATATGACCTTATTGTGTTGCAAGTGCTGTAAAACTTTTACTAAAACTAAAACTTATCTTCCCTCTGTTGTTTCTATCTGTCTGTCTGTCTGTCTGTCTGTCTCCCTGTCTCTCTTACTTTTTCCCAGCACTAAATCATGGCCATTACTGTGTCGATGTTCTTCTCTCTACTCAAACAAACGAAACAAACAACACATTATATCCCCTGGGGATGCCCGTGTTACTGCTGCTGTTGTTGAAGCGGTTGCTGCTGATTTTCCTGCTGCTGATCCAGGGATCGTCAAAGGTTTCAGTGGAAGAGGATGGATACAGGGCCTACAGTTTAATATTATGCCCTCTTCCTCATCCTCATAAATCACCATTTTCATCATTGCCTCTCCTCACATCATTGTCTTTCCTCACATCATTGATTTATATAATTAATGTCTTTCATTGTTTCTCTTTCATTGGGGGGATTGTCCTTGTCTTCTTCGTTGTGGCTCTCATCTTCTTTCTCCTATATTTTCTCTGTCACGTTCTTCGTTGTTTTGAACAGTATTATTTCTCCTCTTTCTTATATATTCTTTTTCATTTTTCATTTTCTTCCTCATCTTATTCATGGGTTTCACCATTGTCTCTTTCATCTTTCTTAGCTTCCCTTTGATTTTCTTCGTCACCACTCTTTTCAACATCCTTATCTTATTCATTTTCTTTCTTTTTTTTTTTTTTGTAATCACTCAGACGTTTTTGTCTCTCGTTTCGTCAATCCCATCTTTAATCGTTTTCTACTTCAACGCTCTCACATTCTTCTTCATCGTGTCCATCGATGGGTTTTTAAAAAATGGTTATATATATTTATTTATTTATTTATTTATTTATTATATATATATGTGTGTGTGTTGTAACGGTTAGGCGCTTCGCTGCCGCATGCAGGATCTACCTGAGTTCGATTCTCGAGTGGGGAAATGGTTTGTATCCTGTATCTCGGGTTGGCGACTTCATTAGTGAAGGTATTTAGACTGGGGATATCTGAACTAGAATTAATAGCTAGGCAATCTAAGTAGGTTTTTATCACACAAAAAGAAAGTGAGTACAGTATTGGAAATGTCTCCACCCCCTCCCCCCCTTTTTTCCCTTCTCTTTTTGTTTTAAAATTTTATTTTGAGTAAATGAGTTTACCCCATAGCAACAAGCGAACTTTCTAGAACTAGAATCAGACTGACGCTGGTTTTTCTTTTTCTTTGTTTTTTTCTCTCTTTTTTATTGAGAGGGGGGGGGGTATGTTATTGTGTTATGATTTTAAAATCAATCTAGCTTAGGACAGCATGATCAATTTATAGAATTGGACGGATTATCACTATAGGGAGGACAACGACACACCAGACGTTCTTTTCTGTAGTTTTTCTGTTAACGCCTAAGTCCTAACAGCAGGTCATGTATGATCGATAAATAAACACCCTGTTATTATAGAAATCGATATCAATATCAATCGATCAATTGGAGTTCAAACATTTTTCAGACTGCTCGTCCATTGTAGTTGTTGTTGTCTGAAACTGCAGATCCAATAATTATTCGATGCCCACTCGGCAACCCAATATCTGAAATTAAGCTTTTGATTACACCATGTCACGGCGTGTTCTCATACAATACGTGTCTTAGGGGTTTTTATATTTGTGAGGCAGCGTGGTGGAATCAGGCTCTCGTCAAAATAATCAAAGGGAAGAAACTTGCATTTTTCTGCAGGTTTGTGAATTTTTATCAAATTTTTGTTTTTTGGTTCAACACCTTTCGTGCCCATTAAAGAACTCATTTCTGTGTGGATTTTTCAGAAAAACGTTGATTAAAGGTACAATAAATGTAAATTTTCAGTTGTCACGGACTCTTAAGCTAAGGAAATAACTAATTTTGGCGGCCATTTTCTCACTAATTTTACCTCTGAAAACAGGTGACCCCCACCTCCTTCTTTCGCAAATATCTCGGCTTGTATTTAAGATAAGTGGATATTTTTTTCATCCAAATAAAGACCAGTGAACAAGCTTTGAAATAATACCAATAACTCTACATGCCCAAAAATTGACGAGAGCCTGATTCCACAACGCTAACTCACATTTGTTTTTCGTTGTTGTTGTTTGTTTTTGTTTTTTTGGGGGGGGGTTGCGAAATGTAGGTGTGTTACGCACCAAGCGACACAAGATAATGTAGGAGGCGGGCTTCGACCATGCTTTTCATGGCCAATCTGGGCTGAGGAGAGGAAGACATCCTCAAAGTTTAATTAAAATTTATGTAAAATGCCTTTGTAATAATGATATTAATCATACAAATTAGTCTTCTTGCATACGATGAAGTTCGGGCCCGCCCACACAAGAACTCCTTCAGCAAGGCTTTTGTCAAAGTTACCACCTCGATCAGTTGGTGGTTGGCGGGTGCTCTGGTGTGGTTTGCTCCTTCTTTTCTATCAAACATCTATCGTCCTTATCTCCCCCTTTTCTTTTTTATGTTTGTTACTCTCTTCTAACACCTCTAATCATCTGGCGCTCATATGACCTTATGCAGTTGCGAGCGCCGTAAAACCTCTACTAAAACTAAAACATCTCGATCACATAAATGGGTTCTACAATGTACATTCTGCTGCCTTAACTGACAGTAACATACTAATAATAACTATAGGGCGGTCAAAAATTTGTGGCGCAACTGATCCTCAAATATCTCTTTAGCGGGTAAATCAATGTCACCCAGACTTTGCCCTGCAGTGTGTACCAGTCTGTCTTAGTTTAATCGTATTTTTCCAGAACAGTTGAGGTTTATTTGTACTAGGTGAGTCAAAAAGTAATGCAGGTTCGTTCGTAACTTAAATAAAAAAAGAACACACTTGCAACTATCATACCTCGAATTGAAGGGGAGCATCTGAGGATCAGATTTTTATTTATCGACATAGTCTCTATTTCGTTCACTAGCTACTGTTCACGGTTTACTAAGTCCACATATGCCAGCTGCGTAAAACTGCGCAGGTTGGTCGTCGGGGTACAGCAGTCTTGATTTCTCCATCGTTTCCATAGTGTTGACCTTTCAAAGGTTCTTTTCTAGGGACTAAAATGCAGAAGTCTAAAGGAGCCAAATCAGGAGAATAAATTGAGTGTGACAGTGTTTTCCGCATAAACGGAATGATTGTCTCCCTTGTTCTGGTACTCGAATGCAGGCGGCATTGTCGTGGTGAAAAAAAACACACACTTTTTCCATTATTCAAATTTGGTCTGACTCGTCGAATTCTCGCTTTCAGTGGTTTCAATGTAGGGTTCTTAGTTAGTTAGTTAGTAGTATAGGGTTTTACGGCGCTCGCAACTGCATAAGGTCATATGAGCGCGCGAAACACAAGTTAGTTTGGTTCACAACAGCTTACTGTACGGCTGGCTCGGGTCAGTGATGTAGGGTTCAGAATTGACAGTTGCTGCTCGTGGTAAAGAAAGACTCTGTGAAGAGCCCGCTATGAACGTCCCAAAACACGATTGCCATGATTGTTTCCGACTGGCTCCTCGGGACGATGCTTGTCTGACAAGCGTATGGACACTTCCTCCTCCTGTTCCTGTCCATTGCTTACACGTCTGAGCCATCTATATACAGTGACAAAAACTACAACTTGGTCATTACAAACATTTTGAAGTCTCTTTTAGATGTTATTGGTGGATTCTCCTTCCAAAACGAGAAATTCCACCGCAGCTCTTTGCCTCTGACAGACCTCCAAGAGGGTAGCCATTTTGATGTGACGTCATTCGGGCCAAAATTAAAGAAACTTAAATTTTAACTCTAAGTTCAAAAGTATATGAGCAAGTATTTGTGAGCTGAATTTAATTAAATTTGATGCAAAGTATTGCAAAATAATGAACAACTTGCATTACTTTTTGACTCCCCCTCGTAAAAAGAATTTATTACATGAGTTATGGTGGTAGCAGAAATGGTATACAGTGGACTCCATGGAAACAGTTGGACGATCTGGATTTTGCAGACGACTTGGCGCTTCTGTCGCACACCCAGGAACAGATGCAAGCATAAACTTCAGTATTAAACAGCCTATTGGAGTTCGTTGGATTGAGGATCCACCCCGGAAAGTCAAAGGTCCTAAGGACAGATGCACAACGAAAGGAGCAGGTCTCGATAGAAGGAAATGCACTAGAAAACGCAGAGGAGCCCTTCTGCTATCTTGGGAGTATAATTGACAGAGAGGGAGGAACAGGGGCTGAAATAAAGTACCGCATTGGAAAAGCAAAGGCTGCTTTCATTTCTTTAGATAGGATTTGGAAGACCAGAGAGATATATCTCACTTCGAGCAAAGCTGAGGATTTTCAATTCAAATGTTAAGTCAGTCCTGTTGTATGGATGTGAGACATGGAACGCATCACAGACTTGCATAAAGAGGATCCAGGTTTTCTTGAACAAGTGTCTAAGAAAGTTACCGAGGATCAGATGGACAGACCAGACAGGGTCACCAACGAGGAAGTGTTAAGGAAAACAAGACAGATCCCAGTCAGAGGTGAGGTAGGAAGAAGTCGGTGGCGATGGATTGGACATACTCTCAGAAAGTCAGGCAGCTGCATAACCCAAAAAGTTTTGGATTGGAATCCACAGGGTAAGACTAAGAGATCAAGGGGAAGACCAAGCGGAACCTGGAGAAGAATTACAGAAATCGGTGTACAGAAAAGTGGGAAGACAAGAGGCTAGCCCAGGATAGAGAAAGGTGGAAAGTGTTTGTCCATGGCCTATACCCTGGTGCAGGATGAGAAATGCAATGATGATGATGGTGGCAGTAGATCATGATTTAATCAATTTAATCCTACGAGTGAAATGCCAAATTGTAGTCACGAGTTTAAACAAATGAGTACAACTGACAATTTCACAAGTAGGACAAATCAGAGTCAACCACCACAACGAGTGTAACATTTTTGTTTATACCATACTCACGTCAGCTGGCGGAACAGATCCAAACCAACAAAGTTCAAATGACCAGTCAAGTGGACAAGAGGATCCATTCAAGAGTATCACAAATAACAATAAATTCCCATGCCCGTCGGAGTCAGACAGAGGATTGGAAAACAATCTGGATTTTGTTTTCTTTGTTTTTAACCACGCTAATTTACAAGATGTGCTATCTGTATGTTTCCCTCTGCGAAATAAACCCCAAACAAAATAATAACGTAAGCATAGAAACAAAGCAAACCTAAAACGTACGATTCAAAAGTTGAAAAATAAATAAAACAGCATATTTGTATGACATGTTGTCGTTAGAATAGAGATAATTTTGATTTTAAACTCCGCTGTCAAAAGTCAAAACAAACTACACCGCACTCTGACGTAGGCCAATCCCGGTTCACAATGGCGCGCACGATTTAACTTAATATGGAACAAAATAAATAAATTATTAATAAGGGTAAAGCAAAGAGGTTAGCGTATTCGCAACTATATAGGGGAACTGCAGTTTGGCACTTCGTTTGAGCGCCTATAGTGAGCGCGCTTTTATGCGATTTTTGTTTGGTTACAAAATGCAAAGAGCAGCCGCCATAACATTGCACGTTCTAAGATTCTAGGAATATTGTGAATTGGGTCTATATTTAGCTTACAGAAGGTTAGACGGCGAATATAGTGTGCGGAGTAATTTATGATTATTATATTTCGCATGTGAAATATAAGGATTTATTTCACCGGAAGTGTAATGCAAAAGCAACCCCATATTTGGTATAAAAATAACCAACCTTTCTGCAATAAATTTATATTAAATACTATAAATCTTAGTCGCACGAAAAATGGGATTGTTCTCAGCTCTTCCCGATTTTCCCACACCTTTTGCATCATGCGGTCTGCGTCTCAGCTCACCAATGACACTTTTTGTGGCAAAACTAGTTATAAGAAATGTATTTGGTAGAGAACACTTTTTTTGCACAAAAGTCCACAAAAACATGCTTTCAATAAGCATAATGTTGTGATTAGTAAAACAAAAAAAAAAAAACAAACAAAGCAAAACAAAAAACCCCACCTTTCAGAAACCACCCACTTGGACTTTTAAAATTGAAATTAGTATCTATTGTGGAATTTTCTAGAATACAGCTAACAGGTGTTTACAAACCTACTGATCTGTTAAGACACTTTGATACAAGTCAGTGTGCAAAAGATGGAGGTCTATGTTCGACAGTTTAGGAAATATTTGACATATATTGCGCCCCGAATTTCTAATAGCACTATTATCACAGTACTCGTGTTCCATAGTACCATTCACTCTGTAACTTCAAAACATTTCACTCAGAACTCGGAAATTTTATGATGGCGTATAAGAAAGTTTTTATAATCTCGGTGCGAAAAGTTGCAGTAACCGTACTATTTGGACCTGACTTAAGACCTGTCAAAAATGCTCAGCACGTGTCCTAGAGTAAAACTATGATAATGGCGCTAAAAAAAACTGAGGAGGAATAAAAAAAAAAATTCGTTCATATCTAAAGGAATATATTTCTTTTGCTAAGGAATCAGCTGTTTCATGCCCAAACGGGTTGCAATGAGATGGCACTTATGTGAGGCAGCGTGGTGGAATCAGGCTCTCGTCAAAATAATGAAATCGAAGAAAACAGCAGTTTTCTCCCTGCTTAGCGGTTTTTATCAAATTTTTGTTTTTTGGCTCAACACATTTTATGTCCATTTATAAACACATTCCTTTGAGGATTTCACCGAAAACGTTGATTAAAGGCACAAAAATATAAATTTACGGTGTCCATGGACTCTCCAGCTTTGGAATTTACCAAGCTTGGGCGGCCATTTTCTGGCTAATTTTACCTCTTAAATCAGGTGACCCTCACCTCCTTCAACCCAAAATATCCCCACTTCGATGAAGATGGATGGCTAATTTTTTCATTGAAAGCAAGACAAATGAATAAGCTTTAAGATGATATCAATAACTCAATATGCCCACAAATTGACGAGAGCCTGATTCCACCACGCTGTCTCACATAGTATGTATCCTTCGTAGCACAGTGTGTGATTTTTGCCGAGAGCTATTCAGTTGTTGTTTACATGATCTGGCCAACACAAAATTGTGCTTTTAAATTTATTGTCAAAGAAAACGCAGAGAAATCATCGTAAAGTCATGCAAATTGTGTTCTTTGACAATACAGGCATAGTTTTGTGTTGGCCAATTCCATTTGACGCCATTGTCAAAGGTGGATACAACAGACAAGTAATACTTAAGGCCAGCCATTCGCAAAAAATAAATAAATAAATAAATAAATAAATAAATAAATAAATATACAAATACTGACCCGATATTCTGGGATCTGGGGGTAATCTTCCTCCACAACAAAGCATCTGTCCACAAATCTAGAGTGGTTTCATAACTTTTTCGAGAGAGCTGTTTGTAGGATTTGCTGTAGCATTAATCCTGTTCGCCAGATATAGTACTTTGTGACATCGAATAGTAGGCCTACATCCTATTGTAAAAATGGTATCAAATTCGGACCACCGTAATAAAATTAATAAAATAATGACTCCGAGGTGACTTATTTCCCAACTGAATTTCGAAGAACACAAAAAATAAAGTAATTTTTCCAAGATTGCACCATGTATACCTCAAATATTCAGGCAACTGTCAGTTTGAACTGATTCGTGTAATAATCCTTTTAGAAAGTCAACACACCTCGCTTTGTTGACGGTTTTTTGTTTTCGTTTTTTTGGTGTTTTTTTGCTAAAGTCTCCAAGAACATCTTCTCCTGCTTTTCTGTGTATGTTAGTAAAATGTTACTCTTTAGTAACAAATCTTATATCACCTAATGTTGCAAGTGCCATAGAATTCTTACCCAAAAATATAGTAAATTTTCAAAAACACCTTACTAAAATTGAAAATAAAAAGGACCAACCTCATAAATGATCTTATTGTGTCGATTTTTATTTTTGTTATATTTTGGAAGGGGGGGGGCACTAACTTCTTTTATTTCTACAAATTATAAATCCATAACTCGTAAAAAGTGTTGATAGTAACAATAATTGCATTTATATAGCGCATATCCATGCTCAAGAGCATGCTCTATGCGCTTTACAACTATTATTACCCCAGCAGACCCTCTGACAACACTCAGAAACATTCTCAGCTTCCGCGGAAGCATACAGTGCAAGCTACTGCGGATTTCACGCGCTCAAACACTATCAAACTGACAAGATCGTTCACTGTCTATAGCATGGGATACTGAACTTTAACCTCTATATGTGAACGGCTCTTATTTCTAACCGCAATAGACGGCATCTACCGCTAACCTGCGTTCGTTTAATGGAACCACTGGTAGAACATACTTCTTTTCTTTTCTTCTTTCCTCTCTTTCTATCCCCCTTTTTGTTTGTCTGTTTGTTTGTTTGTTTGTTCGACCCAGCCCGTCTTTCTTCTTCTTCCTCTTCGATCCCGTGGTTGCGGCAACCGTTGGGGCACCACTGCATTGGAAAACCAGCTCTCGCCATCTATTTTTGTCCTCTGCTCTCCTCAGATTGTCACCCATCGTCTGTCCTGTCCACACTGTAATGTTGTCCTCCCATCTCCTTCTCTGCCTTCCTCTCTTTCTCTTTCCTTGTACGGTTCCTTGCAGGGTTGTTTTGGCAAGTCCTGTTGATCTTGTGACATGCCCATACCATTTTAGTTTTCGTCTCTTCACTGTGGTCAGTAGATCTTCATATTGTCCCACTGCGTTGGTGATTCTCTTTCGTACTTCGTACTTCGTACTTCGTACTCCAACAAACAAGAACATTTAATTTTATTCTAAACTGTGTCGGTGGCGGCGTAAAAACACCAATATTTCATAAATCCTGTCTTGTTTCCGTCTATCTGTATTGCTTTTTTCATGCACAAAAGGACAGTCATCGTCTTTCTGATCAAACAAATAAGGAACGTTAATGATGTAAATTATTGTGTCGATAGGGCGGGTGTTAGAACACCTGCGGAGCCCCTGACTGAAGTGTCTTTAGGCCTTTCCCAAAAGGGGGGACATTTTTCGGTCTTATGCACAGTAGAATTGTAAATGGGCTCATCCAACAATGTCATGCTCATAACTGCGCCTGAACTACAACGGGGAACTGCTGCTTTTTCTTTCCTAATCCTTACTTATACTATCGTCATTTTCCTCTACTTCTTTTATATGTTTGTCACACTCTTGTGACCTGCTATTTCCGGGGTGTCATGATAGTCGAAGCAGACTTTGGGCTGTTGAAGCTAGAGAGGTGAGCAGAGTAAGCCTGATTCCCTGTACGGACTTCTCTGTTGACATCCATCCCTTGGCGCTCATATGACCGTATGCAGTTGTGAGCGCCATAAAACCTCTACTAAAACAAACAAACAAAAAAACACCTAGATTCTTAAAAGGAAGACATGTAACCGTTAACCTTTGACCTCTAACCTCTGACCTCTGCCGGTGACCTTGACCTCCCCAGACCAGGTCCGGAAGCTGCAGGAGGACTACCAGGAGGCTGCGCAGACCCTGCAGGAGCAGAAGGGACTCATCTCCCAGCTGGAGGAAGATCTCCGCAATGTCAACGCGCTCTCCTCCATGTTCCGGGGCGATGCTGAGGTGTGTGTCTGTCCGTGTGTGTGTGTGAGAGTGTGTG
>NW_004797821.1:460933-466869 GCF_000002075.1 Aplysia californica
CTCACACACACACACACACAGACTCACACTCACACACACACACACACTCACACACACACACCCATACACACACATGCATAAATTGTACTCATTGGGAATCATTCACAACACACTCTCTTAGTCAGTGATTGAGAAACAGTTAGTTAATAGATGGTTGCCATTTTCTCTTCCTCATCTTCCAGGTACGCGGAGCACATGCTCAAAGTGCATGGAAATGCCGACGGTCATCCACACGGATAGATTATGGATGCTTCCAGCGGGTGCAGGAGGATTATCTGGACTGATCTTATGAGTTCATGGCACCATGGAGATCAAGATTATCAGCAACTTTTCCAAGAACATGATGTTGTCAATGCTCTCTTTTTTGCTCGTTACTCCTTGAGATCTGGTTTGAAAAAAAAAAAAATCTTTACCATTCACCTCCACACTTCACCCTTGTCCTACCCACAGCATCTGATAAAGAGGAAAACGAATTCTTTATTTCTCTATTATTGATAACTTTTACCTAATGTAAAAAACATAGCACAGATTTCCTTCTCAAAGTCGCCTGTCATCCCAGGAACCCATGTTTATGAAAGTTCCAAAGCTTTTCAAATGACATTTACAGGTTTTATTTCTATCTTGCATTGAGAAAAATCTTCATAACCACTCATCGGACGAAAGACAGTGTTAAAAATCATCATAAACGGGTGTACGCTTAGACTTCCCAAATTCTTGACTTTAACAAAAAGAATTGATCCAAAAAAGTAAATCACCTGAAAATCACTATTTTCCATTAAAGATTAATTGATTATTATTTTCTCCAGATTTTTCAATGGTTTGTTTTAACTAATTGACTCAAAGGGCAAAAAAATAACATATACGTCTTCTTTACCTTTTGTATATTTTGTTATCATTAAGGATTCGAATACAAAGGTGAATACCTGGTATCATGATCAAATTTATGTGACAAATAATTCTGGAGACTCATTTCTTTTTCATGAAAACAATTCTCAATAAGTCTACCTTAGTGCGAAAAAAAAAAGTGAGAGATCAAGAAATATGCCATAAAGACAGCTAATCCAGATTTTTCTAACACAATGACAAATAAATATGTAATCGGAATTTTCATTTGGCTACTTTATTTTTATCATGATTACATCGTTTCAAGATTTTAAAGAAAAAGACTGACATTTGACTCAAAGTTCTTGCATCACAGATATATCATCATACACATATTCTGACAGAATTAAGGATGGGTTTCCCTTGACTTTCACTTCATCATTCATACACTTTTACTGACCTAGCTCCTGAGCACGATCATTTCATTCCTCCATGTTTCTCAAGTCAATCTCCGCCTCCTCACTGCACATTGCTGACGGACATCATTTCTTTCACTACTATCGAAAAATTACTCTTTTCTTCAACTTAAAGTGGGATCAATAACTTTTATCATTGTGTGATGTTTATCCAAGCCTTCATATATTCGTACTAAATGAGCTCCATTGTTGCAGCGTTTTTTATCGTTGTTTGCCTTCCCATCAAATCTCCTGAATGTAGAGGGATTTCAGTTGATATTATATCGGTTTCTATCTATATTGGAACTTCAGGAGATCTAATGTACCTTTTATAAAATTTCAATTGCTATCATGCATCAGTTGTTTCTTATTGCTGGGACACACATTGGTTCTATCAACTTAAAAATGAAGCAAAATAACTCTCAAAAATAATTTGAAATATTCATACAGATATTTTTTCTAATTTCAAGTACATGTACCTCAAATTGCTTGAAACAGGTTTTGAAAAGATCTCTATTACTGAATTAGCTACCCTTACATTAAGTACAAGTTGATTTTAAACTGAGGTACTGATGTTTATAAATCATAAATACAAAGAATTAAAATTAAATTGGCCTTCTGAGTACTTAAGGTACTCTGAAATCTGAAGGCACTCCTGTCACGCTGAGCGTTTCTACAGTATCATCATTACCAAATCTGTAATACAGAAAGTTGAATAGTTTTATCTTGAAAATTTCATAAATACATTGTTTCTTGTTGTTCTGTACGTGGGTTCTCAAAATAAAATCAATCTTGGTACAAAAAAAAATGTTTTGTTCTTTGTTTGTACACTGTTTTATTCTTTCACTAGATCTACGCATCTTTTCCAGTTTGCCAATCTCAATGTTTTTCTAATTTTTCGCAAGGCCAAAAAAACCTCCTAAATTTTTTAGGGTTGTTTTCCAAGAGACCGGGACAAAAGACAATGTACATAGTATCTCTGTGACTTTGGTTTTTTGACCTAATGAAATAGTGCCCACCATGGTGCCACAATTTTGACAAAAATACCCTTGCACCATGGTGCCACAATTTTGACAAAAATACCCTTGCACCATGATGCCACAATTTTGACAAAAATACCCTTGCACCATGATGCCACAATTTTGACAAAAATACCCTGCACCATGGTGCCACAATTTTGACAAAAATACCCTTGCACCATGGTGCCACAATTTTGACAAAAATACCCTGCACCATGATGCCACAATTTTGACAAAAATACCCTGCACCATGATGCCACAATTTTGACAAAAATACCCTTGCACCATAGTGCCACAATTTTGACAAAAATACCCTTGCACCATAGTGCCACAATTTTGACAAAAATACCCTTGCACCATAGTGCCACAATTTTGACAAAAATACCCTTGCACCATGGTTCCCATTTCAAAGACAAATTACAATACAGTGTAATCAGAATAATATTGTGACTTAGACGGCAAAAGCCTAGAGCATTTCGCATTTCTCACTCAAAACACCACAGTGAGGAACTATCAGCCAACTGTTCTGCTACCAATATATGCTTTCGCTGGGAACTCTCAAATACTCAGTCTGGCTTTTGGCTCTGTGCGTCTGACTAACAGTTTGAATCTTTTTCATGGTGCACCTACCTTCCTGTTCTCAAACATTCTTCCAGTTGCGTCCCTTTATTTAAGAGCCACGATGAATACTGAAAAATTTAAAATGTGAGCTTAGTTTTAGTAAGAGTTTTGCAGTACTTGGAACTCAAATAGGTCGTAAGTGGCGTAGATTAGTGGTGTTGCAAGAGAACAACTTACAAAGAAAAGAAAGAGCAAAGATCAAAATGTCAGATGTTGGATAGGAAAGAAGGATCAAACCACACCAGGGCGCTCACCAGCCACCTATATATAAGACTAGCTGGGCCCCCTTTCGGTGAAAGGAATGATCGGTGCATTAACGTCAGCTGAAAGTCATTGGCTTATGATATTTACATTCTACTGGAATGGAGCAATAAATCTTGAGAGATGCAAAAATTAGAAGGTTTGGATCTATACTCTCAAAACAGTGCGCACGGTCAGTGAACGGTAACCTCCTTTTCTAAAATACAGAGACTGAAGCGTCGGCCTACCAATGCGATCGACGAAATAAAGAAATTTAGCTTTTTGCCGCAAACCTGTCAAAAAACTGAAAAAACGAAGGGCGTCATGATCTGGAGAATATTTTAAAGAATCTTTCGGCGAAAACCGCATGTTGATCGATGCAGCCATTAAAAAGCCTTTTGAATAGCAAAATTCGGCCACCACAAATAGATTATAATAGATTTCAACGTTCACGGTGCCTATAGGCCTGTTCTAATGACACTGTCCAAGACATCCACTCGTCTAAGACAATCACTTTTATCCTTGGTAATGGGTGGATGTCTTGGTCAACTTTGAGCATAAATATTATCCATGCCAATGTAATATCTGATGTAAACATTATCTGAAATCAAACTAGAGCAGAAAATGACAGTATGTCAACAAATTGATAAACATAACCTCACCAAAGGCATCTTGAACAGTGCACCGACTTTGACCTACTTTTGATGTCCGGTTTGATGGTCTTGGCGGCGATACAGATTCTCGAGGACATCCCACCTCCACTGACGGGGACCAGGATAGCGTCCAGGAAAGGCACTTGCTCCAACAGCTCCACAGCTATGGTACCCTGAACAAACAGACAACTCGGAATTTATTTTAAAAGGAGCATCCTTCTTCGTTTGTCAGTTTCTGATCGATTTTTTTTTCATGCAGGTGTTTTAATAACCCCATCAACACACTTTAGATCATTTAGGAGGTGGGATTCCAACCCTGACTGTCTGGGTCAATCCTAGCTGAGAGGGATACCACATCCCAGCAGAAAGACTGAGATACTCTATAAAAAGAATTAAACTTTGGTCTTCTGTGTGTAAGAGCGAAGCACCTAACCGATGCGACACACGTGCCGATATGAAATCTATCACTCTGCTAGACAAAAAAACCCCCACCTAACAAAAAGTCATTTTGTGGAAAGACTCTGGCCTTTTTAGTGGGATTCAGAATTGCCTGGAAATATTGATGGAAGGACAAGATTAGTTCAGTCAGTTTCAGAGGGGTGGCCACTGGGCTGTGCCCTTGACCAAGAGTAGACCTACCAGATCTTTTAGTTTAGTTTAGTTTTAGTAGAAGTTTTACGGCGCTCGCAACTGCATAAGGTCATACGAGCGCCAACCAGATCTTTGCTCCAAAAGAGCAACGCCTTAGGCCAACCAGCTAAGAATTCGCTACCTTGGAAGTACAAAGCTCCATCAGACATTTTTGGCCGTTTTGAGCTACTGCGAGACCATGAGGTCAGATACTACAGTAGTCTAACAGGCCAACAAAAGTTTGCAGATAGTTTTTCTCAAGTTTCCTTTGCATGCTGCGGTCATGGTTAAAATTAGTAAAGAGCAGAGAGCTTTTTGCATTTGAATATTTCCTCACCACCAACTCATTTCGTAAGTTTTGTGCAAGGTATGGAAATAATGTTAAAGTGCCCTTAAGGCATTCTTTGATGTCAAGAGTGGAAATGGTCCATCAATTAGGTCCTGTAGAGAATCAGAGTTAAAAATTCCCAGACAAAAAAAACCTCGACCACTTCAGGTCAAACACACACCGTTCGCACCCCTTTAATCCGTCACCAGAGTGCAGAATTCAGTAGATGATCCCTATGAGATGTCTGTCCGTAGACAATAAAACCAGATCCTATGAACAAGCTGAACACAGCAGAAATAACACAAGAAATTGTGTATTTGGAGAATCTGAAGAGATGGGAATTTTAGTAGCACCGTCCCATAACTTAGAACTACCGTTTCTGTCCTTTGGCGAGGAAGGAAGCGAAGATTTTTTTAGAACCATTTTATCATAGAGGCTTGATTCCTCTCGTCTTTAGAAAACAACAACAACAAAAAACAACAACATTGGATTGTGAGAGGAGGCGGAAATGCTATACAGTATTTGTTTGCCTATCTCTTTTATTTTGTTTTGTCTTTGTTTGTTTGGGTTGGTTGGGTGTTTTTTTTTTGGTTTTTTTTTTTTTTGGGGGGGGCGCATATAAGATAGAACTTAGAAGCTATTCATCATGCCTTTTATATATGTTAATGTGGGCCAAAGAAGCGAGTATCGAACCTGATCAACAAAGGAGAGCTGGGAGGCTTCGGACACATTTTTAACGTTTGACACCGCCGCTCGGTTCAGGAGTAAGTTAAGCCCAAAGAAAAATGTTTCACTTTTATTGGAAGCCATTTGGGCATCACCACCAGTGATATCAGCTTCCTGCATCATCACCGTTTTGCCTCCACAATATCATGGTATCTGATTCTGAGGTAACCTAAAAATGTCGGAAAACACCTCACTCCACTCTGTGTGGAAGATATCAGACAAATGCGAGGGAAACCTGGGACGAAGAGGGGGTGGCTTCGGACAGTGTGGTTCGTGTATCAAAGATTATTTATGGATGGCAAAACTTCAACACGGCATACATCTATGTTCTACTTTTTGTTTGAGGTGTCAAGTGTATTTCAGACGCACTGGAAATCGTTACCCCCCCTCTGAAATCTGAAGGCACTCCTGTCACGCTGAGCGTTTCTACAGTATCATCATT
>NW_004797821.1:467090-468116 GCF_000002075.1 Aplysia californica
AAATTAAAAACTTTTTTAAAATAAAAAAAAATAAAGAAATCTCCCCACTAAAACAACTGTGATCCAAACCAATGAACGAGACCACTTTTTTCCCAAACGCGTTCGTGTTTAGATCTACTCGAAATCTCCCCATGTCATTGTAAAACAGAGATCAGTGGTGCCCTTTACAACAAGCTAGCTTTTTCCGAAAAAAAGAGAAAAGAAAAATATTCTTTTTCAGGTCAATTTTCGACTCTGCCAAAGGCTGGATTTAATGAGTACACAGCATTTATGAAGGTATTCCACCGGCTACGCTTTTATCGCTATTTCTTTCTGAGCTATGAACTCTGGTTCGAATCCAGGTTGGTGTGTTCCTAAACAGGGGCTATCTCAAATAATCTGACTGCGTTATACCACAGACAAAATAAAACAGCTGACGGAAACAAAGTCTGCTGATTAATAAAAGGCGGGATACAAATGCTCTTATTATTATTATTATTACTATTATTATTATTTATTATTATTATTATTATTATTATTATTATTATTATTATTATTATTATTAATAATAATAACTAGAAATCAGAACTCTCTTTTCAAAAAGAGCTTCGAGTGCTGTACTTTCTTTTGTCTTTTGAAGGTGACATTCAAAAGCACAGGGTACTTCCTTCTAGTTTAGGTAAGAGTTTTACGGCACTCACAACACAATAAAGTTATATAAATGCCGAAGATTACAGGTGTTACAAGAGAGTAACAAACACAGAAAGGAGGAGGAGAGATCAGGACGATAGATGTTTGATAGTTTAGAAAGAGCAAACCACACCAGAGCACCCGCCAACCATCTACCAGGGGCACCTCAATGAAAATAGAAACATGTCTTGTGAAAAGGTACACGTACTGTCATGTCATGAAGCACCTTTTGCATCTGTTAAGAATCAAAATGAATTCTATCTAAAATTGACTTTTTTCCACCTGTCGTCTTCAAAAATATTAAGTCCCCACCAGACCGCTTCCGTTCTTCCCCATTATTTTTAAAATTACTATTAT
>NW_004797821.1:470220-472772 GCF_000002075.1 Aplysia californica
TGACGAACCAATACCGAAAAATTAAGCTTTTAGACATACATGTTAGACAATAGCAAATTGTACATGCTCTCCGTGATTCAAAGTTTTCTGTGTTCGTGTTGTCTGTGCCAGACTATAATAACATGTGTTCACAACGTCCCCAACGAGTTAACAATTGCACGTTTAACACTCGGCCAAAAAGTGAGAAGGACGCTAGTTCTGCCAAACTGGCAGTACATGACACAATATGTGAGGCAGCGTGGTGGAATCAGGCTCTCTTCAAAATAATCAAAGTGAAGAAAGTGGCATTTTTCCACAGGTTTGTGAATTTTTAGAAAATGTTGGTTTTTTTGCTCTACACCTTTCATGCCCATTAAAAAAATAATTTCTGTGTAGATTTTTCTGAAAAATGTTAATTAAAGGCACAAAAAAGTAAATTTTCAGTTACCACAGACTCTTAAGATAAGGAAATAACTAATCTTTAGCGGTCATTTTCTCACTAATTTTACCTCTGAAAACAGGTGACCCCCACTTCCGTCTTTCGCAAATATATCGACTTGTATTCAAGATAAATATATAAATTTTTCATCCAAATAAAGACAAGTGAATAAGCTTTAAGATGATACCAACAAGTCTACATGCCCAAAAATTGACGAGAGCCTGATTCCACCATATTATAAAGGGCAGTTTGTTGGTATACATCAGCTTGGTTCAGGGAGGGAGGACATGTGGGGCATGAAGGTTTGACATTGATTTATTGAACATAATATTTTTTTAAAGTCTGTGTTGGCAATATTTAGATCAATTTAGGATTCACGAACATGTTTTCTACGTCCCTATTGGCATTATTTAGCTTATTCAAGGATTCATTGAATATGTTTTTATACGCCCTCGTGGGTATAATTTAGATCATTTTAGGATAGACTGTAAATGTTTTTGTACGTCACTTTGGCATAATTTAGATTATTTAGGATTAATGTAATTTTAGGGTTCATTTCATTAAACATGTTTTTGTACTTCTCCCTTGGCACATTTTAGATTATTTAGGAATAATATAACATATTTTACAGTCTACGTCCCTGTTGGCAAACTGTATGTAGATTATTTCAGAATCCGTTAAACATGTTTTATCCGTCCTTCTTGGTATAGGCTACTTTAGATCATTTTCGGATTCATTGAATATGTTTTTGCACGTCTCCATTGGCAAAACCTAAATGTCTGGCATCGTGGTGGAATCAGGCGCTCGTCAATTTTTAGGCATGTCGAGTTATTGGTATCATCTTAAAGCTTGATCACTTGTCTTTATTGGGATGGAAAAAATATCCGTTTATCTTGAATAAAAGTCGAGATATTTGCGAAAGAAGGAGGTGGGGGTCACCTGTTTTCAGAGGTAAAATTTGTGAGAAAAAGGCCGCCAAAGATTAGTTATTTCCTTAGCTTAAGAGTCCCTGGTAACTGAAAATTTAATTTTGGGGGAATTTAATCAACGTTTTTCAGAAAATCCACACAGAAATGAGTTCCTTAATGGGCATGAAAGGTGTTGAGCCAAAAAACAAAAATTCGATAAACATTCCCAAACCTGCCGAAAAATGCAAGTTTCTTCACTTTGATTATTTTGACGAGAGACTGATTCAACCACTCTGCCTCACAAATCATTTCAGGATTCACTGAACATGACTTTTACTTCCCAGTTGATTTAATTCAGATCATTTAGGATATCTTATATGTCACTTCTGGCACAATTTAGATCGTTTTAGAATTCAATCAACATGTTTTATATGTCTCCTGTTGCCAACATTTAGACAATTTTAGGATTCACGAACGTGTTTTCTACGTCCCTATTGGCATTATTTAGCTTATTCAAGGATTCATGGGTATAATTTAGATCATTTTAGGATTAATTGTAAATGTTTTGTACGTCACTTTGGCATAATTAGGTAATTTTAGGGTTAATTTCTGTTGACAAGTTTTATAAATCTTTGTTGGCACAGTTTATATCATTTTAGGACCCATTGGATTTAGTTTTATACGTTCCTATTGTCCCAATTTAGGCCATAAAAGAGGGAGGGAGGGGGGGGGGGTGGCTCCTCCGATAAACTGGCTAGGACCAGCTCCGCTGCCCCGGTGTATTGGTAGAGCGTCGTATCTGACAAAATAGAGATTTTTGGTCGGAAGCTAAATTCAGAAAAGAGAAGGTCAGCCTTCAGCCTCTTTACAGGTCAGAAAACTTTGGCCACGAGATTCATACATTGACATTATAACCATTATTTATCTGGTCACGTTGGAATCAGGCGCTCGTCAACTTTTGGACATATAGGGTTATTGGCGTGTTAAAACGTATCAAATTGTCTTGCTTT
The DNA here is from genome assembly GCF_000002075.1 of Aplysia californica. Taxonomy (NCBI): domain Eukaryota; kingdom Metazoa; phylum Mollusca; class Gastropoda; order Aplysiida; family Aplysiidae; genus Aplysia; species Aplysia californica. The sequence goes on from NW_004797821.1 coordinate 472,557, forward strand.
CGATGAAAAATATACCCATCTATCTTGAATAGAAGTCGAGATATTTCCAATTGAAGGAGGGGGCGTGGGTGGGGGTTCGGCGGGTGCCAGAGGAAAGAATAGCTTGAAAGTGGCTGTCAAATTTTGGTAACTTCTAAAGCTTAAGTGTACTGGGAAACTGCAAGTTTACACATTTTTTTATGCCTTTAGCCTACGTTTTTCAGTAGGATCCACTCA
>NW_004797821.1:476711-478407 GCF_000002075.1 Aplysia californica
ACACACACACACACACACACACACACACACAAACACACACACAAATACACACTCTCTCTCTCACACAAACACAAATACAGCATCCACTGAAAATAAAGATTTGATTTCACGTTTAAAAAACAGAAACGAATAATATTCACCCTTTGCTTCCCGTTCTATGTCTATATGGCAGGACAATATTATTTGCTAACGATGTGTATTACGGATAAGAAGCAAAAGTGTTAATGCAAGCAGTGAGCAAAATTCTATTTTATATCGCGGGTGATTGGAGGCGACACTTGTAGGTCCTGCTTCTGTGCAATTGCTAAATAATAATTGTTTTCTCTTTAGCACTTCAACACTCTCTTTCACTTTCATAAACTCTGTTTTTCGTTGCCACGCTAGATTAGAAAAGTAAAATAAAGGAAAAAAGCAAACAAAAAAAAGCCCTACATATTCATTGCAGAAACAGAAAGTCACAGACATACAATTATTCTATACGGATATGTTTTTTTTTCTTCATGTGCAACCCTCACAAGTTTATAAAGCTTAAAAGACACTCAAGAGAAAGCAGCATAGCCTTTACACTTTATCCGACGTTATCTAGATTCAAGAAAATTTAAGAAAAACGACATCTTTTTTTGTTCTCCTCCAGTTTGTGCTTCACACGAACTTGAAAACGCAGCTGGTGAACAGGCTCACACTCAGAGCTGATGTTGCTTTTTACAAAAATGTAGAGGTCTTTTACGCCCTCATCGAGAGAGTTGAGATCTGTAACACTCTTATTTTCCTATAGTTGCTGCAGTGTAGAGCCCAGTTGTCCATACGCAACTCTCAATTCGCAGCCATGAGCAGCAATGTCTGATGACGTCATCAATATCTGAGCACCCTCCTGTCCTGGTTCATTCACAGAGAAATAATTACGTGTCTTAGGGTAGTCCCTTCATGTCTCATACACACTGTTTGACTGCAGCTTCTATCGTATCAAGCGCGACGTAAAACAGCCTACTTCCTTTAGCTTTCTAAATATTATTTTAATAACATCTATCACGTTACCCTGACGGCTACGAGAGTATCCACAGTTCTTGACGACGTCATCAGATGTTTTGCAACTAGTGTTACGAACACAGAGAGGAACATGGCGGCGCACCGCTTCCAGTTCCTCCCCTGCGCATGCGCCCCGACGGCAGCGTTCTCCGGTCCCTTCACAGCTCCAGGCTTTTCGGGCTCAGGCGGGCCCTCTGGCTTCACATCCGGTTTGGAGCTGGGGTTCGACACTTTGCTGGGGTCGTCGTTGTTGCTTCTGTTGACGATCATGGGGTTGTAGGTCACGTAGCGACCTCCAGAGGTCGGGGGTCCTGTGCCGTAGATGCCGTCGTAGAAGTCTGACGTGCGGTGATTAGGTCGCGGGGTGACGTCCAGCCCGGAGGGGGTGGAGAGCCGCGGGAACACTACGATCTGCTGGCACTGCATGTTGTTGTTCCGGAGGATGGTGAACTGTGCCTGGAGCAGGTCAGACTTGATCACGCGATTCTTCTCGAACACGAACGTGTCGGCCGCTTTCAGGACCTGTGGTGGAATAGTAGGGAAATGGTATAGGTTTAACGCCCCTATCAACACTTTTAGGTTATACAAAAAGCAGGACCTCAGAGTTTAACGTCCTTTTTCGATAGGACCGAGCCATATCTATCTATCTATCTATCTATCTATCTATCTA
>NW_004797821.1:479386-480735 GCF_000002075.1 Aplysia californica
TAATAATAATAATAATGATAATTTTCTTTTCCTTTTTTTTTGGCAAGTGTTTTACTGCGCTCGCAACTGCATAACATCAAATGAGAGCACGGGAAACACTAAGCATTTTTCAGCCGGTGGGACTTTTGGAATCTTGCTAGGTTGGCGGCCGAAGCCTACTCTTATCGATTTTGGACACCAAGGGATTGTAAACGTGCACAACTTGCACTCGGGACCTCCGAGATTTTTCTCCCTTGTCCGCGAAGACTAGGTGTAGATCTTTCCTACCAGATTATCAGGGGAGTGGTTGAAAGACGACAGTAAGAATGAGCCAAGGAGAAGCAGTAGAAAGACTGCAGAAAGCGTTAGGAGCCCAGGGGTAGTGGCAGAAAGCGGAGGCGAAATCAGACAACAGAACATTGTTAACGTATAAACTGTGTGCTTTCGTTTTCGTCTCCGTTCCCTGTTGCTCCCAGCTTGACCTCTCCTCCCAGTTGCCGAATCACCGGGAGTGTCTCTTATTTCATCACCGAAAACTGAGTGCACCCCTCTCCCTTTCCTGCCACCCCCAGTCAGTTGCCGAGCCGAACGCGAACGTTTTATCTCGCAACAAAAATTTCTCCCAGTTCTCTCTCGGCAAGTGATCGGGCAACCAGAATATTGTCTTTGTCCTCTCAACCTACGATAATAGACTCGTTGTCACTGAACGAAGCGCTCATTGCTGCAGTGCAAAATGTGTTGTTCTTTTCTCAATATGAGGTCCAAAGAGTTTCAGGTCGTATCCGAATGTAGGAAACACATTTTTCCACATCCCTTAACACTTCATCCAGAAGATGATGATTTTCTCCAAAATCACCTCTTCGTAGAAAAATACTATGTGTCCAGTTCCGTTTGGGGACGCGGTGTCTTCTTTTCATCCAAAACAATAAGAGTGATTGAACAGTCTCTATCATTACTTAACACAACGGTAGCATACTCGTTAATTACAACATCTGATGTTCATGAATGAAAAGCGTGTTAAATTCGTGTTTGCCTCCCATCTTTATGCCGATCAGGGAAATGGGTCAGTCTGGAAACGAAATAGAGCAGAGAGGATCCGGAATGCTCTCAGTTCATGCGTTAAGAGAGCAGGAAAGGAGGTGAAAGGAGACACTTTCAGAGAAGAAAAAATTATTTTCGGTCGCTACGCGCATTCGAACCTGGTGCTTTCGAATGAGAGGCGAACACCTTAACCTCTAGGCTACGATGATGATAATAACGGTAATGATGATAATAATGATCATAATAATAATGATACTGATACTGATGATGATGATACTACTACTAATAATAATACATGTGTAATAATGATGATAATAACAATAATAATA
>NW_004797821.1:483163-485413 GCF_000002075.1 Aplysia californica
CCTTCACTCCCCCTCCCCCTCCATACACACTCCCCCACTCACCGACTCAACCCCATGTTACAATAGTGAGTAGTCTCCGCACAGATCTCTATCTCGTCAGCGCAGGTGCTGGAGAAGATCCTGTTGGTCAGTTGCAGTTTCAGATAGTTCCGTGACGTCTTGATGTCCGGCTCTTCGGACGTATCAATGACCACCTCCATCCACAGGTAGGCATCCTGGATGTTGCTCAAAGGATCTGCCAGAGAAAGAGGCAGTTACATAATATTCAACAGTCCATTACGTATTGATAGAAATGTATACGAATAACATCACTTATTGAATTAATAGAATGGTATCAATGACACAACACAACTCATTGAATTAATAGAAATGTATCAATGGCACAACTTAAAGAATTCATGCATGTAGAAATGTATACGAATAACACAACTTAATGAATGAAAAGAAACGTATCAATGACACGACACAACTTAATGAATTAATACATTTACAAATGTATCAATGTCACAACACAACTTAAGGAATTAATATATTTACAAATGTATCAATGACACGACACAACTTAAGGAATTAATACATTTACAAATGTACAAATGACACAACAAAACTTATTGCATTGATAGAACTATATTTATCAATAACACAAAGACACAAAGAGACTCGAGCCCCTGAACCTGCGACCTTACGATTGCGAGTCCGCCAGACTATCTAGCACCACTTGTAATATTTCACGAACGACTTCAATTCGCGAATGCCTGCACAAACCGCGAAAATTACAAGTTCAAATCGTGTCCGAAAGAAAAAACAACAGAAACAAACTCTGTATGCAGTAATCTACTGATAGAAATCTCTCTCTCTTGCCCTTTTTAACTCCCAGTGGAGCACAGGCTATCAACAACATTACTCCAGCGAAGCCTGTCCTGAGCATCCTTTTCCTCCATCTTCCAGAACAGGCGGTCATGTTGTTTTTGCTGTTGATGTTTTTGTAGCTGCTTTTTGTTTTACCGGAAAGGGCTGCTAACCCTTTGCCCAACCGGCCTTAGTCGCCTTCTACGACATGCGCGGTACGGATACAATGGTCCTATTCTTTGCTTCCCTATCTCTTGGACAGGGCCCCGAGAACCACACGGGTGGACTGATAGAAACAGTACAACGTTATTTCTTTACCTTAGAATTACACTTTTCTATCTGACATTTTTAGCCGTTTTGAGTTATTAACGCATGAGGTCAGACATTAAATTATGTTCTATCTCTATCAAAACCGTACTATTATTTTTTTGAGTCGTTTATCAAGATATTCAAAGAATTGTATCTTGATAAACGACTCCAAATAATATTACGGTTTTGATTGATAGAGATAGAACATTCAAAGAATTGTATTGTGTCGATGTGCTTCTCTTTACTCAAACAAAGAAAGAATTGTGTTAAAAAAGCTTGACATGTTGGGAAACTCACATTCATTACGTCGAATTTGTCAAAACTTGGCACTGAACAACTAGAACTTTGCCATTCTAAGGTAGCGGCATACTGACAGAAATTATTATGTATTAATAGCACAAAGTTCTAAGGACATACCAGAAGTTCTCAGGCAGAACCACTTGTCACTCTCCTCCGCGTGTCGGAGCACGACGAATGTGTAGGGCCCCTGTGTCCAGTGTGTTACACAGTGTGCTCTGTGCTCCGCCTGCTCCGGTAAGCCTTTGGGCACACACTCTTTTTTCCTGGGGTGTGGAGGGGACACGTTCAGGTTATACGGTGTTGTTGTTGTTGTTGTTGTTGTTGTTGTTGTTGTTGATGATGTTGTTGTTATTGCTGCTGTTGTTGTTGTTGTTGTTGTTATTGTTACTGTTTTTTCCTCTAGTTTTTTTGTTGTTGCTACTGCTGCTGTATCTGATGTTGTTGCTGTTGTTGTTGTTGCCGTTGTTGTTGCTGTTGTTGTTATTGCTGCTGTTGTTGTTGTTGTTGTTGTTGTTGTTGTTGCTGCTGTTGCCACTCTTCTCGTTTTCCTTGATGTTGCTACCATTGTTGTGATGATGATTCTATTTACTTTTGTACCTACGTGCTGGTGAGGAGGGGGAGACAGAGCGAGAGAGAGAGAGAGAGAGAGAGAGAGAGAGAGAGAGAGAGAGAGAGAGAGAGAGAGAGAGAGAGAGAGAGAGAGAGAGAGAGAGAAAACAGGGACAGAGAGACAGAAATACGGGGTGTTTTCAGTGGAATCTCTTCTCTATTTCTATTTTGTTACAAATATTT
>NW_004797821.1:489185-489890 GCF_000002075.1 Aplysia californica
ACACACACACACACTAAAGTCTGACCATGTACCATTACCTGGCCCAGAACTCGACATTTGGCAAAAGTAGCTTTGTAATAGTGAAATTATGTTGTTTTCTTTTCAGGAAAAGTGGACTACCACTCTGCTGTGTGTGTGGACTTAGCTGTACAGATGGACTAGCAGAGATAAGGCAGAGAGGGAGGGAAGGAGGGAGGAACTTTTTTCCTTTTTCTTATCTCTTGATTTCCTGGGACAGTGAGCGCTTCCCAGGAGTTCTTTTTTTTTTTGGTGGCAGATTGAGAAATAGGACATGAGAACGGAATAGGAATATTCGGCTAGAAAGAAGAATTGACTGGTTGGCAATTAAAAACAGAGACAGGAGTACAGTTTCTTGAAGATGACCCTACACTATACTCTTTTTTAACGCTCAGATGCTGCTGGATCGCTAACAACGATAGGATATGAACGACAGACAGATAGGCAGATAGACAGATACACAGCAAGTTTACATTGAACAACAAAATTCACACACATATAGACAGACATACATCTGAGACAGACAGGTAGACGCACTGTTTCTCGTAGTCGTGGTAGAGGACAACATACACTCATAGACAGACATGAGAGAAAGAGACAGACAAACAGACGCAAAGTACGTCTAAATATGTAACAACGTACACTCATACACACACACACACACACACACACACACACACACACACA
>NW_004797821.1:491896-493696 GCF_000002075.1 Aplysia californica
GCTCTGATCCTTCTCCTTGTGCATGAGGAGGTACTTGTTGTCTGGTACCTTCTGACGACATTCGCGCCGGAACGAGATGAAGTTGCCTCCCTCTACAGTCTCCCGGAGCAGGATGTAGCTTTGCTGGAAAGGGGCAAGGCGTGGGAGGGGGGGGGTAAGGGAGGAAGGTAAGGGGGTGGGAGTGGAGCGTGAGGTAGAGGATTAGGGAGGAGGGTATGTGGGTAGGGCCCGGGGTAGGGGAGTGGGGAGGAGGGTATTGGGGGTTGGGTAAGGGTTGGGGGTCGGAGAGGGGAGGAGGGTATTGGGGGTGGGGTGAAGAGGGTATAGGGGTTGGGCAAGAGTTGGGGGTGGGAAGGAGAGCATGGGAACGGGGTATAGGTTAGGGGAGGAGAATAGGGGGGTTAGGGTGGGGTAGGGTAGGGAGGTAAGAGGGATGGGACATGCGGAGTAAGGTAAAGGGGTGGGGATAAAGGGATAGGTGAAAAGGCTATCTTTATTGTGCGATCGTATTTATTGTTGTTGTTGTTGTTGTTGTTGTTGTTGTTGTTGTTGTTGTTGTTGTTGTTGTTGTTCTTGCTATTGTTGTTCTTATTGTCGTAGCTATTGTTGTTGTTGTTGTCATTTTTGTTGTTTCCATTATCAGTAAATGTCGTTGTTGGTGTTGGTGTGGTTGTTGTTGTTGTTGTTGTTGTTGTTGTTGTTGTTGTTGTTGTTGTTGTTATCTTTATTACTGTTTTTGCTGTTGCTGACTGTGATAGCAGTGGTTATATCATTGTTGTCAGTTTTATCGTACTGTTGTCGATAGCACCATCCCCACCACCACAACCATCATTGAAGGAATAATAGAATCGAGAAGTAGAGTCTTACGTAAAAATCTTTGGTCAGTAAATTCAGCGTACTTCAACATAAGGTCCTAATTACTTTGACACAAAAATGTGTCACGAAGAGGTGGAATCAGGCTCTCGTCAATTTTGGGGCGTGTAGAGTTATTGGTATCATCTTAAAGCTTGTTCATTTGCCTTCCTCTTGGAGAAAAAAATATTCGTCTATGTTGAATTGAAGTAGAGATATCTGTGTTTGAAGGAGGTGGGGTCACCTGGTTTTAGAGGTAGAATTAGTGAGAAAATGGCCGCCAAAGGTTAGTTATTTCCTTAGCTTAAGAGTTTGTGATAACTGAAAATTTACTTTTTTTGTTCCTCAAATCAACGTTTTTCAGTCAAATCAACATAGAAATGAGTTCTTTAATGGGCATCAAAGGTGTTGAGTCAAAAACCAATAATTCGATAAAAATTCACAAATTATCGGAAAAATACCAGTTTTTTCACTTTGATTATTTTGACGAGAGCCTGATTCCACCACGCTGCCTCACATTTACTTTGACATAAGATGTCAATTGTTTGGCGTGAGATATCTCTCACTCTGCCATTTTCTTTGACACAAACTGGCAATTACTTCGGCATAACATTTTGATTCCACCACTTACTTTGACATAAGCCACCAGGAGCCCATTCCGGTAGTCTCCCGCCCAGGGATCCTTTATCTGAAGAAAATCCGGAAAGTCACACTTGGCCTCAACTTGTGAGGTCAAGGCCACGAGCAAGGCAAAGGTCACTACAAGGGTCATAGCTGGGGTCAGGGGCGTCAAAGGCCGGGTCATAGCGATGTTGATCTCTGGAAAATAAAGAAAATAATGCTCTCTTCAGGCACTGAGAATATACAATCCAGATACCACTTCTATTTTATGAAGGATTTTGAAAGCCCCTCCTCTCCCCCTACCCCCACATCTCAGAAGTACCCCCT
>NW_004797821.1:495300-498946 GCF_000002075.1 Aplysia californica
ACACACGCGCACACACACAAACACACTCACCTACACACATACACTGACATATCGACATACACCCACACATGCGAATACTCATGCACGCACAGAAATACCTGTAATTGCGTAAATGCATATACACGCATGCACCCCCTTCTCACCCACACAGATACACACACAGGCACAGACACAGACACAGACACACACACACACACACAGACACACACACACACACACACACAGACACCCACACACACACACACCACATTACTATAGGCCTACACACAAAAAAATACCCCCTTTTCGCCTTATTCTTTATTTCACATTTTTTCCCTCTCATGGCAGCTTCTAAGACTAAGACCTAAAATTGTGTTAGCATCACGAATTCGGGCTAAATCAGAACCAGAATCTGTGCGAATCTGCGCACACCCTTGTTGACTCAACTAATTGGTGTATTATAGACCCTAATGGCGGCCGTTCATTACGCACGGCCAGTGCAAAAGCGCTTTTGTTTAAACTCGAAGCCCGCAGCAAATTTGCACACTAGTGAACGCCCCGCGCCCCGGAGCACAAGCGGTTGCCGTTTGATTGTGGGGGCCGGAGTGGTACTGTTGATCCTACTGATGTAATTAGTGGAGGTTATGGGCTGCTTCTGCTTGTTCAGTCCTTTAGAAACTTTAGAGCACCTTCAAAGACCCACAGACACACAGGCACGCACATATCAACAGGTTTTGACGTGTGAATGTATGCGCACGAGAATATGAACACACATACCCATACAGGCACAAAAATAGACATCGTTACACACCTACCCCCTCCTGCCCCCTACTAACCTACTAACTAGACGTACAATCACTCACCAACTGCCCTTATCCCCCCTCCCTTTTTCCCCCTTATCAGTGCCATTCAAAATCAATCGATACTTCAAAAACTATCATTTTTTGTTGGTTTTTGTTTTGTTTTAGTTTCTAGTAGAGTTTTACGAAACTTGAAACACGAAATGGACATAAAAGTGCCTGTCATTAGAGGTGTCATAAGAGAGTAACAAACACAAAAAGGAAGGAAGGGATATCAGGACGATAGATGTTTGACAGGAAAGAAGGAGCAAACCACACCATAGCACCCGCCAACCACCCATAGCCATCACATTTGACCTGCAATTTAAAGAAAACGTGAGGTCAGTCGGACAATATTTGTCTATAATAATGTGGAAATTTCAAAAGACTGAAAGGCATGGGAACAATAACATTAAGAAAACAGGCTCCGAGGTTGAGCAATATTTTTCCATAGCAACAGGAGCTTTACAACTGAGACAGAGATTTGAAAATGGGGTAGTGGTCTTGCTTGACCAGGCAAATACAAGTGAACCTGGAAGAGTAGAAAACTCTTCAATCACAGATTATAAGCCTCCCGTCAATGGAGAACAACTTTTTTCGTTATGGGCCTCGTTGTTCAGAATAGCACAGTGTCACTCGAAATTTACCGTTACTTAAGGATGAAACTGAAAGAGGCCAATATCGAAGTGCACGGTATTACCCATGAAAACATAACATCTTAAATTGTCGGGCATCTGTTAAAATTCTAAGTCTAACATTTTGAAAATGTCTATAGTGTAAAGCGCATAGAGCCTGCTGTTGAACGGTGATATGCGCTATACAAATGCTGTTTATTATTATTATTATTATTATTAAAATTTCTGTCTTTTTTTCAGTTTCTTAATCTCTGGTATTGGTATCATGTGCTCAATGAATATTTAGTCAAAATTTAAATTCTAGTCATGGGAAAATGCTAGAAAAATACAATATGTATGTGCAATTAATTGTAAACAGAATAAAACAGGTTTTTTTTGTTCATTCTCCTGTAAACTTTTGCTTTTTTGGACATAGTGAGTCAACGAAATACATCGAGGCGTGCCAAAAGGCAAAGTGACTTGCATTAAAAAGAACTCAGCGTCTAAACATGATGAAGGTGTATATAGATCTATATATATATCGCGTTTCTGTTTAGAAGGGACATGCCTTCTTATTTTTTTTTCTTTCATCCATTCCATTTCCCAACATTTTCAAAATAGAAAAAAAAACCCAGGAATGCAAGGACCAATTAGGGAGATGGCCGTGTTTACTTTTCAGCTCTGGTTTGCTGACAATACTAAAGATATAATGAGGCCTACAGCTTTTATTTTCATGAGCAATGCCTGTGTCTCTCTGCAAATACAGTCGTATATTGGGCTTGGGAAAAAAAGTGAGTTGGCAGGGGTGGGTAGGTAGGGAGGGTCAGTGTGTTTCGAGCCTGTAGGCAGATAATAAACAGACAGACTGCAAACACACACACACACACACACACACACACACACACACACACACACACACACAGACACAGACACACACACAGACACACAGACAGACACACAGATATATAGATACATAGATAGGTAGAATAGAATAGATATGTTTTGTTTTGGTAAGTATTTTACGACGCTTGCAACTGCATAAGGTCTTAAGAGTGAACGGGACACATTGAACATTTTTAGTTCGGTAGGAATTAGATCTAATTTTAAATTTTGCCAGGATGTCGGCCGAAGCGTACTCTTATCGATTTTGGAACTTGCGCAACTTGCAAACGGGACCCTCAAGATTTATTGCCTTTATCCGAGAAGGCTAGGTGTTAGATCTTACCTACCCTAAGAATTACTAAGATCAAGGGCATGGCTGAAAGATAGCAATTAGAAGGAACCAAGGAGTAGCAGTGGAAATGTTGCAGAAAGAGTCAGGAGCCAAGAAGAGAAAGAAAAGGCGAAGGGAGGTGGGGGGTTGGGGTGGGGTTAGGGTACAGAAAGTGGAGATCACGAAAGCAGACGACAGAACATACTTAGAGAGCTGGAAAGGAGGTGAAAGGAGAAACTTTAAGAGAAGAACATTTTCCGTCATGTCCGATTTCAAACCTGGGACCTATTGAATGAGAGGCAAATATTGTAACCTCTAGACCACGTTGATAGATCGATCCATCGATAGATAGATAGATAGATAGATAGATAGATAGATAGATAGATAGATAGATAGATAGATAGATAGATAGATAGATGTCTTTAATGCTCTGGCCTATCTGTTGCAAGGTCGGGGGCTGAAAAGAAAAACAATCTTGCCTATTTATGTTTTTTCGTCTTAGTTTTAGTTTTAATAAACGTTTTACGGCAATTGCAACTCAGTAAAGGTAACATACACAGAAAAGAAGGAGGGGAGTTTTTCCTCTATCTGTAGCGAGAGGTTTTCAGCTTCACTGGGAGAGTAGACTATTTTTCAGATCTATTTTCTGATTAAATGCGTTTTTCTTTTATGTTTCCAGACCCTTAAGCAAGAAGTGAAACCAGTTGACTCTTAGTTTTAGCTTGAGTTCTAGTAAAGTTTTACTGCATTTGCAACGCATTTTGGCCATAAAAGTTCTGAAGAATACTGGAGAGTAACACACAGAGAAAAGGAGCAGATATGTGAGGCATCGATGTGGAATCAGGCGCTCGTCAATTTTTGGGCATCTGGAGTTATTGGTATCATCTTAAAGCTTGTTCACTTGCCTTTATTTGGGTGAAAAAAATATCAATTTATCTAGAAATCAAGTCGAGATATTTGCAAATGAAGGAGGTGTGTGTCACCTGTTTTAAGAGGTAAAG
>NW_004797821.1:499554-500473 GCF_000002075.1 Aplysia californica
CTATCTATCTATCTATCTATCTATCTATCTATCTATCTATCTATCTATCTATCTACACATCTGTCCCTGTGAACAAGTGAATCACCCCCGCCCACCCCCGTGAGAATTTTACGTAGTCCATCCCGAGAATCTCCATAACCCAGAACCTTACTCCAAACATAAAAGAAGAGGGTGTTTGGCGGGTGCTCTCGTGTCGTTAGCTCTTTCTTTCCGATCAACCCCTCCCCTTCCCATTAGGGCAGTGCTACGAGTACTAACTAACGAAAGTGTCTTTAAGCCATTCCTAAAGGGGGTATGAAGAGGCAGAGGCAGAGGCAGACAGAGGGAAAAGATACTGGACAAGATGACAACATGGTTGGGAGCAGCAAGAACAACAGACACCATTGAGGCAGCGAAGGACAGGGTGAAGTGGAGGTCCATGATCGCCCACGCCAGTCGGCAAGGCACCGGATGATGATGATGAAAGGGGGTATTGACTTGTTTCTATGCAGAGTAGAATTGTAAATTCACTGATTTATCAATGCCATGCTCATACTGTGCGGAACAACATAGTGGGAACTGCTGGAGAGAACAAACTAAGAAAAGAAGGAGGAGAGTTCGTTTGTGTCCTCTATCTGGAGCGAGGGGTTTTTGACACCACTGGGAGAGTTGACAATTTTTCAGATCTACTTTCTGATTAAAAGCGTTTTTCTGTTTGTAGACCCACAAGCAAGAAGTGAAACTAGGACAGGGAAATCTCAAAAGAGCCAGCTAGCAACGAGGAAGCCACCATGACGGCGTCCCTAGTTACGCATGGCTGTCTGGCTGGCAGGGCTTTAGGGCATGGCCTTGACCTATGGTTTCAAATCTGGAGATGTTGATGACATCTATCTATCTATCTATCTATCTATCTATCTATCTATCTATCTATCTATCTATC
>NW_004797821.1:503161-504885 GCF_000002075.1 Aplysia californica
AACAGAAGGAAAGGGGTCGGGTAGGCGGGTTAAATAGTGGAGGGAAGCAGGGAGGGAAGGAGGGACGGACGGAGGGGGAGAAAGGGGTGCGGGACAGATAGTTTTAAATAGAAGAGGATTTCAGGGAGGGAAGGAGGGAAGGAGGGAAGGAGGGAACAAACGGGTTGAGACAGGCGGTTTGAATGCAGGAGGACAGAAGGGGGAAGGGGGAAGGAAAGGGGCGGGGCGGACAGACAGACCGACAGACAGACCCGTGGTAAAGAGTAAGGAAACAATAAGAGGATATTTGGCACGGCCATAGAAACTGTAGTGTCGTAGACTGTGTACTGTCATGGCCACGGTCACTCTTTTGCTCTTTTGAAAAACTTCAATGCAAAGTGTGGACACTATGGACGAATAAATGATGGGGAAAACAAAAGTTGGGATATCATAGTCTAGAGCGAGCAACTTCTCTACCCCTCGCCTTGATCACTCCTTGCCATTGATTCAGCTCCAGTTCTATCTGCTCAGTATCTAGTTTTGAGAAATGAGACGTCACAGATTTTGACTTTTCACCTAATGTCAAGTTTTTTCAAATGTAATTCAATTCTTTGTACACATTGATAACGCCTCCGAATAATCTTACAATTTTATAGAGCAGATAGAACATTTGTGAGTTGTGCTGACAAAATGAGTTACTTCTTTAGGATTTTAGCAGTAAGGAAATGGATACTTCAATTTTATAAGTGGAGTTTGTACAATTTGTAAGTATGGAATAATAAAATACACGGTAGACTTGAACGAAATGGCATCAACTGAAAATCTATAAATCTGACATTAATGTTGAATTTCGGCCGATATCTCCTTTCATGGATAGCGAGAAGTAACTCATTTTGTCAGCACCCCTCACATTTTGTTTCTGACCTCATGGTCTTAGTCTTAGTAACTTAAAATAGCCAAACTGTCAGACAGAACTCTATAAATTTGAGGTAGCGAAATGGTGCACTCACATTTTCATAGTGAACCGGGATTACATCAGAATGAACGGTCTAGGATATTACAAGACACATAAATAGTCTACGGACACGACACTTTGCTAGGAGTTTTAGGTTTAGTAAACGATTTAGAGCAATTGCAACACAGTTACGGCATATATGTGTTGAAGATAAGTGGTATGACAAGTAAGAATATAAGAAACACAAAAAGGAGGAGGGGAGATAAGGACGATAAAATATGTTTGTTAGGAAAGAAGGAGCAGACCACAACAGAGCACCCATCAACCACCCACTCCATTAAGGTTGATTTTGGTTTAACAGTTCGTGTTTTTTAATTTTCTCTTTTGTTGGTTTTTTTTCTCTAGGTCGGTGGTAGTATGGGTTTAACGCTACTCTTTAATGCTGCTGTTTGTTCAGGAAAGAAAAGCCCATCCTTACAGCAAAACCCCCCCGATAATTTAACTCTAGGAAAAAGCGAGACATTGATAAATAGTTGCCCAACGTCAAAGGTCCCTTGGTGGTCCGAAAATCGATAAAAATATGTTTCTGCCGCCATCCGGGCAAAATTGAAAATTAATTTGTACTAAAACCGAAAATACTCTAGTCAGTGAAAACTGAATATCTTCGACATCGGAACGTGGCTGTCCGGAGGCAAGGGGCCAAACGAAATAGGGAAAACGGTCACACGTAAAAATCAGTAGCAGTGTAGCTTGAAGAACCAGCAGTCGGCTACCCTTGAGATCTAATAAT
>NW_004797821.1:505683-507160 GCF_000002075.1 Aplysia californica
TGGACGCAATGATGGTCATAGAGTGCTGGGAAAAAGTAAGACAGACAGCAGAACAACAGATGGAAAGAAAATAAGTAGGACCCACCGGTGGCGCCCTCCAGCCACCCGCCCTGCGATTGGGGACACCGTAAGGAATAATCAGTAAGTTGTTGGTTTGACGCCATAAATCAACACTATTAGGTTGTTAACGAGGCAGGATCACCGAATTTTACGTCTGCCACCGATAAGACCGACGGAGAATTTGCTTGCTTGTTTATTTGTTTGTTTGGAGATAAAGAGATAAAAGGGGGCAAATAGAAACGATTAGGGTTTTGTTTATCTTACTTTGATGTCCCTCCTACAGGCCACTCACCTTGCTGCAGACAGACGCCTGTGTCTCCCCGCGACACCCCCCGGTACAAGCGTAAGACAAAAGTAAGTAAGTAGAGTAAGGAAAAGCACATTGACACGATGGCAGTTATAGTTTAGTGAATGGACAAAAAATAAAATAAAAGACTAGACAGTCTGACAGGAACAAAAGGGGAAAAGAAAAAAAAAATAACACCTCTAAGTGGTGCTTAGAATACAAAGCAGAAAAAAACCAAAACAAACGAAACAAACAAAAATGATTATAAACTTTAGATGTGACTGCATCCACGCAAGACAAAAATAGTGTCTGCTGAAATTGCTCGAATTGCGTAAGAAGTAGCAATTTGGCACCCGTTCTGACAAAAAGGATAAATTGTGTTTTGCTGCTATAAATAAATAATGGTCACAAGGGGTCATTGTGCTTTTTAGAATGGGACGGTAATTCAAGCCTGGCAGTCTGACACCTCTTTGCAGGTGGAGAGTAGATGACGGTTCAGAGGCCGAGTGCTTGCCTGTTGTTCTGTGGGGTTCAAGCTGGGGTGAATCCCTATGCAACGTCTGGATATGACCTAGTCACGTGGATAGCGAACTGAACCCCCCCCCCTAAAACTCCCTACATAGCCGAAGTTCAGATACACTCTACCGGGATTCAAACGAGTGTCATTCGCACTTATAACCCAGCGGTGCTATTGGATCGCTCAGTGATTGGATATGTTTGTTGGAGTAAAGAGAAGCACGTGGACGCAATGATGGTCATATAGTGCTGGGAAAAAGTAAGACAGACAGACAGACAGAACAACAGATGGAAAGTAAAGAAGTAGGACCCTTCGGTGGCGCCCTCCAACCACTCGCCCAGCGATTGGGGAAACCATAAGGAATAGTCTGTTAGTTATTGGTTTGACGCCATAAATCAACACTATTAGGTTGTTTACGAGGCAGGGCCACCGAATTTTACGTCTGCCTCCGATAGGACCGACGGCGGAGAAGTTTCTGGCTTGTTTATTTGTTTGTTGGAGATAAAGAGATAAAAGGGGGCACATAGAAACGATTAGGGTTTAGTTTAGCTTACATTGAGTAAGGAAAAGCACATTGCCACGATGGCAGTTATAGTTTAGTGAATGGACCCCAC
>NW_004797821.1:511125-514258 GCF_000002075.1 Aplysia californica
GGTTCGATTTCGTTACTTTGACGAACGCTTGATTTCACCACGACGATACTCTATCTCCTCGCTCTACCAGTGTATTTACCAAACAGTTGTGTCCGCTTCATTATACAGTCAGAAGAGACGGGCTGGTAGATGGTACTGTCAGAAAGACTTACCCTTGACCGGGGTACGGGTGGGAGCCGGCTTCGTACAAATCCCGGACGGTAATGATAAACTTGAGTCTACTATTTGGAACTTACTCGACATTTTCTGTACACATCCGTGGCATTTTTGCTCTATCTGCTCAGTACTTAGTTTTGTTAGTTTTAGTAAAGGTTTTACGGCGCTCGCAACTGCATAAGGTCATATGAGCGCCAGAAGATTAGGGGTGTTACAAGAGAGTAACAAACATAAAAAAGAAGAAGGGGAGATAAGGACGATAGATGTTTGATAGGAAAGAAGGAGCAAACCATACCAGAGCACCTGTCAACCACCCACGTACCTAGTTTTGAGAAATTTGACGTTAGCAATATTGAGTTTCACGACATGTCAAGCTTTTTCGAAAGCAATTCCTCGAATATCTGGATAACGACTCAGAATAATCTTACGGTTTTGATAGAGCTGATACACCATTTGTGAGGCAGCGTGGTTGAATCAGGCGCTCGTCAAAATAATCAAAAATGAAGAAACTTGCATTTTTCCACATGTTTGTGAATTTTTATCGAATTTTTGTTATTTGGCTCAACACCCTTCATGCCCATTAAGGAACTCATTTCTGTGTGAATTTTTCTGAAAAACGTTGATTAAAGGCACAAAAAATGTAAATTTTCAGTTACCACGGATTCTTAAGCTAAGGAACTAACTAATTTTCGGCGGCCATTTGCTCTCCAATTTTACCTCTGAAAACAGGTCACCCCTACCTCCTTCTTTCGCAAATATCTCGACTTGTATTCGAGATAAATGGATTTTTTTCATCCTAATAAACACCAGTGAACAAGCTTTAAGATGATATCAATAGCTCTACGTGCTCCAAAATTGACGAGAGCCTGATTCCACCACGCTGACTCACATTTGATTTCTGACCTCATGGTCTTAGTAGATCAAACGCTACCAAAAGTGCCAGATAGAGCTTTTTAGATTAAAGGGGAGCGAATTATATTCTTAATGAAGTTCTCCAAAACCAGTAAACTTGCATTTTAAACATTGACATACTGGTTTATAGAGGGAGATTTATGAAAAAGGACTGCAGAAAGAAGGGGTATGGAGAGAGGGAGGGGGGAAATAAAGTAGACTTTAAGTCGTTATCTTTCCTTAACTATCGTAAACTCAAAGTAAAAGCTAGCTGAAATGGTAAAAAATGGTATGACGTTAACGCCCCTATCAACACTATTAGGTTATTTAAGGGGCGGGACCTCCTCGTTTAACGTCCGTCTGCGATAGGAATGAGACAAGTGGGAAGTTCGCGTAAAGTGCCTTTCCCAAGGACACAACGTCGGACCGAGCTGAGGCTTGAACCCTCGAACCCGCAATCTCATGATTACGAGTCCGGAAGCTTAACCACTAGGCTACCGACGCCACCCAAAGATAGCTTATTCATGTTTAAAAGGAACAAAAAAGGAAAAAAAAGTTTTCGCTTATTTATTTTTAAAAGAAAAAACAACTACAAAGAATCTCATTGTTCTGAATCAAATCATTTCAGAGACTAATGATCTGAGATAAAATTCATTTACTCTCTTCCGCAGGCGCACAGCAAATATCGCGTAGGCTACGAGAAAGACGAAGAGGGAATGCCTCGGGGACAAGAGGAGTAAAAAGATTGCATTTTATTGAGCTCCGATTTCAAAATCTGCGTCCACGACATGGATTGTGGTCACAAGAATGCAAGCTCATATGTGAGGCAGCGTGGTGGAATCAGGCTCTCGTCAAAATAATCAAAGTGAAGAAACTTGCATTTTTCCGCAGGTTTGTGAATTTTTATCAAATTTTTTTTTTGGCTCAACACCTTTCATGCCCAATAAAGAACTCATTTCTCGGTGGATTTTTCTTTAAAACGTTGATTAAAGGCACAAAAATGTAAATTTTCAGTTACCACAGACTCTTAAGCTAAGGAAATAACTAATCTTTGGCGGCCATTTTCTCACTAATTTTACCCCTGAAAATAGGTGACCCCCACCTCCTTCATTTGCAAATATCTCGACATGTATTCTAGATAAATGGATATTTTTTCATCCAAATAAAGGCAAGTGAACAATAACTCTACATACTCAAAAATTGACAAGAGCCTGATTCCACCACGCTGCCTCACATATCGCTTCTCTTTCACCACCCAAGCATTACAAAGTTCCATCCATCTGCTCAGTGCGTAGTTTTGAGAAATTCGACGTTGAAGATTTTGAGTTTCACAACAGGCCAAGCTTTTCGAATGCGGTTCTGTGAATATCGTGATAACGACTCCGAATAATATTAGGACTTTGGCAGAGTAGATAGAGCATTATTTAATTAGTTACTGACCTCTTGGTCTTGGTAGCTCAAAACGGCCAAAATGTCAGATAGAACTTTGTTGGGATTTCTGTTCATTTTTTCTGAGAGTATGACTCCTCCGAATCGCGTGTTAGGAGTTTGATTAACTGTGACCGACGTCTGTGTTGAACAAAGACCTTAGAATTTTACTTATAGCCCCCAAGGTGGTGTCGCAGTCAGGCGTCGCCGGTATAGGGGTTTAGAGATGATATCATGAGCGAAAGGAACAACTTTGATTATTTAAAAAAAAAAGAGATCTCAGTTTGACTTTTACCCTAGAAAAAAAATCAGACAAATAAACAGGACGGCATTATGTCTAATAACAAGAGAGAAGATGAAATATAATTTCTCTGTGTATTTCCCCCCAGTCCTTAAAAATATAAAATATTTATGACTAACAAAGTAAGTGTTCTAAAACATTAATGAAAGGCACACAAATAAAGTACATTTTCAGTTTTCGAGGACCCTCAAGCTTTGTAGGTCACGATGCTGTGGCGGCCATTCTCAGGCTAATTCTACCTCTGACATAATTTTTTAGTTTTTAGTTTTAGTAAGTGTTTTACGGCACTTGCAACACAATAAGGTCATATAAGTGCCGAAGATTAGAGGTGTTACAAGAGAGTAACAAACACAAAAA
>NW_004797821.1:514358-520464 GCF_000002075.1 Aplysia californica
TGGTCCCTGTATTTAGGTTCTCTGATTGGCTGCTTACTTTAAGGAGATTCTTCTCTGATAGGTCACTTACTTTGGTCCCTGTATTTAGGTTCTCTGATTGGCTGCTTACTTTAAGGAGAGTCTTCTCTGATAGGTCACTTACTTTGGTCCCTGTATTTAGGTTCTCTGATTGGCTGCTTACTTTAAGGAGAGTCTTCTCTGATTGGTCACTTACTTTGGTCCCTGTATTTAGGTTCTCTATATTGGCTGCTTACTTTAAGGAGAGTCTTCTCTGATTGGTCACTTACTTTGGTCCCTGTATTTAGGTTCTCTGATAGGTCACTTACTTTAAGGAGAGTCTTCTCTGATTGGTCACTTACTTTAAGGAGAGTCTTCTCTGATTGGTCACTTACTTTAAGGAGAGTCTTCTCTGATTGGTCACTTACTTTGGGCTCCAAAACCAGCTTCCTGTTGACGTGGTTGAGCGCGTAGGGCGGGAATTCTTTGAGCACACGCTCCGACGGTCCGTTGATGCCCAGACCTTCCTTAGGGTAGACGATCTGTCTCCTGGTGCGCACGGGAACCAGCGCATTGAGGCCGCTCACCAGGGTGTGGTTCTCTAGGTTCTGATTGGTCAAACAATATACATCGGTCGGTGAAATGATAAGTATTTGCTCGTTTGGTTATTTGTCCATTTGTTTGTGCAAGAAAAGCAAAAACTCCAAACAACAGCGATAATTCATGCAGGAAAAGCCCCCAAGGCAGGCAGACAGAAAAAACAGGTGGAAAAAGAAAAAAAGCAGGATCTACTAGTGGCATCCTCTAACCACCCGTAAAACAAAAACATAAGGCATATCAAAACCACAAACTATAGAAAAAACAAAAACAAACAGAAAGTATAGAAGTAATAAATGGGCTTAACCATTAGATAAAAAAATAATCTCTAAAATATTCAACTAGAATCTAGAGACAATTTCAGACACACAAAAAATGCAAGTGACCAAAGAACAAAACAAGGAATAAAAAGTTGAATCCGCATTGAATAAACCTGGGCTAAACCGTGATATGAACATGTGTGAAGCATCATGCATGTTGCACATACACACACACACACACCCACTGAAGTTAGGAAACTCTGGCTGTTATTTTCTCACTAATTTCACCACTGAAACCAGGTGACCTCACTTCTTTCAATCGTAAATATCTGGAGTTCTATTCCAGATAAATACATATTTTTTCATTAGAAGCAAGGTAAATAAACAACCTTTCCGATGATACCAATAACTCCACATGCCCCAAAATTGACGATCGCCTGATTCCACAGCGTCATGACACAAATGTTTTCTGTGGCGTCGGTGGCCAAGTGGTTAGGCTCTTGGACTTGCAACCGTAAGGTCGTGGGTTCGAATCCCGTCAGGGGCCTGACGTTGTGATCTTGGGAAAGGCACTTTACACTAATTTTCCTCACTTCACCCATGTGGGAATGGGTACCCGGCTATAGACAGCGAAAGATCTTGTCAGTTTGTTAGTGTTTGAGCGCTTGATCAGCTGCTTGCACTGTATGCTTCCCGGGAAGCTGAGAATGTTTCGGAGTGTTCTATGGTCTGCTAGGGTAA
This sequence comes from Aplysia californica, assembly GCF_000002075.1. Taxonomy (NCBI): domain Eukaryota; kingdom Metazoa; phylum Mollusca; class Gastropoda; order Aplysiida; family Aplysiidae; genus Aplysia; species Aplysia californica. The sequence goes on from NW_004797821.1 coordinate 515,954, forward strand.
TAATATAGTGTAAAGCGCATAGAGCCTGCTGTTGAGCGGGGATATGCACTATACAAATGCTATTTATTATTATTGTTATTATTATTGTTATTATTATTGTTATTATTATTATTATTATTATTATTATTATTATTCTGTTCCATTAAATGTGTATCTCTTTCACAACATGTAGTGATCTAGTCACCTCTTTGGTGGTGTAGGGCGGGTAGAGTGGGTAGTGTAGACAGGTCTTGTGCGCCAGTCTCAGGATCTCCTTGAAGAAATGTTTGGTGAGGTGTGAGAAGACGGGGTTGAGGACAAAGTGGTGCAGGTGTCCGTGGTCCTCTCGCCGGTGGTGGTTGTAGTAGATGAAGTCCTCGATGTTGTAGTGGGACCGGATGTACTCTATCTCCTGTCATGGGACACGGCACAGGGGGTGGGGGTGGGGGTGGGGGGATGGGACAGGATGATAGAGATGATAAGAGAAGGTACGATATGCGAGATGTGCTGATACAATGAGTTACTTTTCGCAATCCTCAAAAGGAGATATTGGCCAAAAATCGCTACTTGGATAAAATTTGTAGATTTCCTATTAATGACAACTCTTAAAGTACAACATGCCTTTTAGTATTTCATACTTATAAATTGTAAAAACTTTACCTATAAGCGTGCTGTATCTATTTCCATGGGGCTCAAATCCGAGAAGCAACTCATTTTGTCAGCATGCTTCACATATGATAAGGCAGGACATGACAAGATAAAATGAGACAGGATGATATATGATAAGATATGGCAGGATAAGACAGGATATGATAAAGAAATAAAGACAAGATATGATGTGATAAAACAAGATAGCAATAGACAAGATACAGTGAAAAAGAGAAGACTAAACACTATTAGAAAAGGTGGTCTACACAAGTGAGAAATTATAATTGTTTACCTAAAAACATGACAGTTTACCAAAAACATATGACAGCTGACCAAAAACAAAACAGTTTACCAAAAACACGACAGTTTATGCAACAAGGTGACAGCTTATGCAAAACATATCAGTTTACACAAAGATTAAAAAGCTTCTGCATAAACAGGTCATATTGTGCAAAAAGTAATATATGTAAAAACATGACAGATTATGCAAAATGTAACAGTGTATACAAGGAGACAGTTTATTTATACAAGACGTGACAGTTTATTCATACGAGAGGAGACCGTTTATTTATACAAGACATGACAGTTTATTTATACGAGAGGAGACAGTTTATTTATATAAGATCTGACAGTTTATTTATACAAGACCTGACAGTTTATTCATACGAGAGGAGACCGTTTATTTATACAAGATTTGACAGTTTATTCATACAAGAGGAGACAGTTTATTTATACAAGATCTGACAGTTTATTTATACGAGAGGAGACAGTTTATTTATACAAGATCTGTGACAGTTTATTTATACAAGACCTGACAGTTTATTTATACAAGACGTGACAGTTTATTCATACAAGAGGTGACAGTTTATTTATACAAGAGGTGACAGTTTATTTATACAAGACGTGACAGTTTATTTATACAGGACGTGACAGTTTATTCATACAAGACGTGACAGTTTATTTATACAAGACGTGAGAGTTTATTCATACAAGAGGTGACAGTTTATTTATACAAGACGTGACAGTTTATTTATACAAGACGTGACAGTTTATTTATACAAGAGGTGACAGTTTATTTATACAAGAGGTGACAGTTTATTTATAGAAGAGGTGACAGTTTATTTATACAAGACGTGACAGTTTATTTATAGAAGAGGTGACAGTTTATTTATACAAGACGTGACAGTTTATTTATACAAGAGGTGACAGTTTATTTATAGAAGAGGTGACAGTTTACCTCCTCCCTGCGGACCACGGCGACGCCCACCACCTGATCGAGACACTCTGCGACGTACGCCTGGATCTCTGTGCCATCCTGCTCACACAAGGGACAGAAGAAATAACTTCACTTTTACCGGGTATGTCTTTTTACAGAAACTCACCGAAATTTACGAAACTCAACGAAACTCACCAATTCAGACCCCCCCTGTCTCTCTCTGTCCCTCTGTCCGTCTGTCTGTCTGTCTGTCTGTCTGTCTGTCTGTCTGTCTGTCTGTCTGTCTCTTTATGAGTTTCGGTGAGTTTCGGTGAGTTTCTGGAGTTTTGTGAGTTTCGGTTAAAACACATACTACTTTAACCCATAATTTTACCCCCCCCCAAAAAAAAAAATATAAAAAAATAGTTGAAAAAGTAAGTAAAAGTCAAAAAACAACTAGGCTTGGTCAGGAGAGGTATTTCGTTCTGAGCCAAGGTATTGATATGCAAAGTTGTTGACATGAGATTTGTGACTCGCAACAACATGATGAATAACACGACATGTTAGGAAGAATATCGCGGCAATTCGAAAAAACTATCAATGAAAAGAACTCATCCTAGTCACAAAGCCACATCTGAAGTCAGGCATCTGTGGTGAAACAGATAGGCTCTTCACGGAGGACATGGGTTTGATTCCAGTGTGGAGGATTATTGAGTATCTCTGTCCATCATGGAGGGATTATTGAGTATCTCTGTTCATGTGTGGAGGATTATTGAGTATCTCTGTTCATGTGTGGGGGATTACTGAGTATCTCTGTCAATGTGTGGAGGATTATTGAGTATCTCTGTCCATGTGTGGGGGATTACTGAGTATCTCTGTCAATGTGTGGAGGATTATTGAGTATCTCTGTCCATGTGTGGGGGATTATTGAGTATCTCTGTCCATCATGGGGGGATTATTGAGTATCTCTGTCCATGTCTGGGGGATTATTGAGTATCTCTGTCAATGTGTGGGGGATTATTGAGTATCTCTGTCCATGTGTGGGGGATTATTGAGTATCTCTGTCCATGTGTGGGGGATTATTGAGTATCTCTGTCCATGTGTGGGGGATTATTGAGTATCTCAGTCAATGTGTGGAGATACTGTATCCCAGTCAGCCTGGGTTGCCCCTAACAGGCAGGGTTGTTTAGTTTTTGTAAGAGTTTTACAGCACTTCCAACACAATAAGGTCATATGAGCGCCGAAGACTAGAGGTGTTACAAGAGAGTAACAAACACAAAAAAGGAGGAGGAGAGACAAGGACAATGGATGTTCGATAGATAAGGAGGAGCAGACCACACCAGAGCACCCACCAACCACCCGCAGGCTGGGTCGAAGCAGCCAGATTCTTCGTTTGACCTAAACGGTGTTGATGGGGGTGTAAAACATGTATTTACCACCAATGAACCAGCCACAACTGATGGCAGCAGAAAGGCGTCTGCCTCACTTACAATATCTCTGCGAGCGGCGTTGAACTGTTTGAGATCTTCCAGAATGTTCTCCTTCAGCTCTATGGTGGTCACCAGTTTCTCCACAGCCTCAAGGTCACTGGTGCAGGCCGGGCGCACACGCAAGTTTCTGGGGACATTATCGAGAATCACATATCCGGTTCCATCGAAATGTTACCAGTATTTTATAATCACATACTTGGCTCCATCCAAATGTTACCAGTATTTTATAATCACATACTTGGCTCCATCCAAATGTTACCAGTATTTTATAATCATATACTTGGTTCCATTGAAATATTACCAGTATTTTATAATCACATACTTGGTTATTTTATAACCAGATATGCAGTTTCAGTGAAATGTTCTTGGTATTCCATAATTGGATATCCAGTTCCATTGAAATATTATTAGTACCTCATAACTGGATATCCACTTCCACTGAAATATGTCTTTGAGTTCTTTAATCTTATCCCACCAGACCATTGACTCACTGTAACCAAGTCATTTTGGCAGCAATATTTAAAAACCTTTTGATTGCTCTTACAAAAACAAACATGATCTCTCCTAAATCTTTTTAAAGAAAAGCTCAGGTGCGTTCTACATCAAAATGCAGGGAAAGGAATTTCCTATCTAAGAATTCAGAGATAAAGTGATCCCAGCACAGCGCAGTGGTTTGTGAGAGTCTGAGCTCTGTGGTGTGGAGGAGATGGAGAGTGTGTCTCACTGCTGCAACATCTGGCTCATGATTGGTGGTAGGTTCATCACAGAAACCATCTACACAATTATGTAATTGTTGTTGTTGCTGTTGTTGTTGTTGCTGTGTGTGTGTGTGTGTGTGTGTGTGTGTGTGTGGTAGCCTATCCGTTCGAAATGTTTAAGCCCCGAAGAGCGTGCTCTTCGCCAGGGCCACCGCCTCTCTTGGGCAGCGGGTGAGGCAGTCCAACCTCCCTGAATCTTCCCCAAAGAGATGCCACCGTTGTTGCTGTTGTTGTTGCTGTTGTTGTTGCTGTTGTTGTTGTTGTTGTTGTTGCACTCATTGTTGTTGCACTCATTGTTGTTGCTGTTATTATTGTTGTTGCTGCTGTTGTTGTTATTGTTGTTTTTGTTGTGGCAGTTATTATTGTTGTTGTTGCTGTTGTTGTACTTGTTATGTGGCAAAAATTTCTCTGCCAGAATAGGTCTCATTGGCCACAGCAGAA
>NW_004797821.1:521493-527893 GCF_000002075.1 Aplysia californica
GTGGTATCAGACAACACAAACACTGGGCAGTGGTATCAGACAACACAAACACTGGGCAGTGGTATCAGACAACACAAACACTGGGCAGTGGTATCAGACAACACAGACACTGGGCAGTGGTATCAGACAACACAGACACTGGGCAGTGGTATCAGACAACACAAACACTGGGCAGTGGTATCAGACAACACAAACACTGGGCAGTGGTATCAGACAACACAAACACTGGGCAGTGGTATCAGACAACACAAACACTGGGCAGTGGTATCAGACAACACAAACACTGGGCAGTGGTATCAGACAACACAAACACTGGGCAGTGGTATCAGACAACACAAACACTGGGCAGTGGTATCAGACAACACAAACACTGGGCAGTGGTATCAGACAACACAAACACTGGGCAGTGGTATCAGACTGTCAGACAACAATCCACAGAGACAGACCAAGTTTGGCCAAGCCCTGTGTCTGTCCAGGAGAAACTGTGCTGGCCGACAGACAAGCTGCAGAAGACTGAGAACTATGTAGTCAATACTTGATAGAAAAAACTTCCCCTCAAGGGAATTGAACTCCCACCTCATGCAAGCAGTGGTGAAGAACCTAAACATTAAATCACAGGGGTAATTACTTCTCTGATCTTAGGCTAGGCAAGACAAATCCTTCAGATCAAAACCGTGTAAGTCACACAATGTGGGACCAGTTTTAGCTTCCACTGCCCATTTGGGGCTCTTGTTTGGTGTGTCTGTCGGTCTCGGAGGAATCCGGGTCTAGAAATCTTGCTCCACAGAGCTCCCAGAAGGCGTAGTGTTGGCAGAATCCTACAACGGGATGTGTTTGCTACAGTGCTGTTGTCATTTCTACAGGTGCAGTATCTGAAGTTTTTGCATTTTATAGGTTATGTTATGTATTATATTATGTTATGTATTATATTATGTTATGTATTGTTATGTCATCTAATCATATCTTCCACTGACCACAAAGTTCTGGATGAGAGGAAACTCTGGCACCATGTGAGGCACGGTCACGATGCAGAAGTCCCGGTCGGGAAATTTAGAGAAAGCCTTGACCAAAAAGTCACAGGATCTGAAAAAACAAAAAAAAAAACAAATGAGATAAATCAACAGCAGTGAGAAATAGCATGCCCCCCCCACCCCCCAACTCCTCTCACATCTCCCTCACAGATTTCACACATCTCCTACCTCTCCCACACACATTTCACCCCACACACATCTCCCACCTCTCCCACACACATTTCACCCCACACACATCTCCCACCTCTCCCACACACATTTCACCCCACACACATTTCACACATCTCCCACACACATTTCACCCCACACGCATTTCACACATCTCCCTCACAGATTTCACACATCTCCCACCTCTCCCACACACATTTCACCCCACACAGATTTCACACATCTCCCACATACATTTCACCCCACACACATTTCACACATCTCCCACACACATTTCACCCCACACGCATTTCACACATCTCCCACACACATTTCCCACATCAGTAAGAAGGAGCCAAGGAGAAGCAGTAGCAAGGCTGCAGAAAGAGTCAGGAGCCCAGAGGAGGGGGCAAAGGAGGTGAGGGCAGAACGTGGAAATGACTGCAGATGACAAAACATAGTTAGTGAGCAGGAAAGAAGGTGAAAGTAGAACATTTTAGAGAAGAAAATTTTCCTTTGCTGTCTGGATTCAAACTTGGATCCTATTGAAAGAGAGGCGAACACAGTGACCTTTCAACCATGAGAGCCACACCAACAAAGTCTAACAACCGTATCCAATATCAAAGACATAATGGCACCCACACAAATAGAACATGGGACCAAAAACCAAAGAAGACAAACCTCATCTCGTACTGCTCGGCGACACAGAAGAGCTGTATGCTGAAGGCGTTGGGCGCACCGTGGTAGGTGGGGACGAATCTTTTCTGGCTCGGGGGGACCAGCTCTTTGGGGGTCATGGGCTGGGACAGGGGGCTCTGGGAACAACAAATATCATAGACTTTTTTTTTTGGAGTAAGAGTTTTACTGCACTAGCAACACAATAAGGTCACATTAGTGCCGAAGAATAGAGGTGTTACAAGGGAGTAACAAACACAAAAAGAAGGAGGGGAGATAAAAAAAGACAATAGATGTTTGATAGGAAAGAAGGAGCAAACCACACCACAGCACCCTCCAACCACCCACTCATAGACTTTATGTTACATAATTCTATTGTGTCTATTACATTGATGGGTGGGGCTAAGGGTGGAAGAAAAAAGGAGACTCTCTACTGTTTCTGCTCTTAAGTGGTCAAACAGTGGTCCTATGAGATAAATAAACTGGTTGCAATGGATAAGAAAGAGTGGTGCATGTCATTATCAGAGAGGCTAGGATAGCACTTGGGAGGTGTGAGGTTTTGACCATTGAGGTTTTGACCACTGAGGTTTTGACCATTGAGCTTTTGACCACTGAGGTTTTGACCATTCCTGGCTGACAGGTGACTCTTGATCCTACTGTGCATGGGCTGCCCTTTTGCCCTGCCCCTTTGCCCTGCCCCTTTGCCCTACCCATCTGACCTGCCCCTTTGCCCCACCCCTTTGCCCTACCCCTTTGCCCTACCACAACCCCCCTCCCCCCCTCCCTCAACCAAATTTCACTGCCCAAAATGGAATTGTTTTCTGGCCCCCTTGAGATTCCATCCTGGGTAAGTTGGACAGTAGTAAGTGTAAGTGTGAGATTCCATCCTGGGTAAGTTGGACAGTAGTAAGTGTAAGTGTGAGATCCCATCCTGGGTAAGTTGGACAGTCGTAAGTGTAAGTGTGAGATTCCATCCTGGGTAAGTTGGACAGTAGTAAGTGTAAGTGTGAGATTCCATCCTGGGTAAGTTGGACAGTAGTAAGTGTAAGTGTGAGATTCCGCTAAGACAAAGGTAGTGGAACAAACCGATTTCTCCACAGTCTCTGCGGCCTCCTTGATGTTCTGCTCGTAATCTGACAGCTCACAGACCATGCTGGGGGAGCCCGCGTCGCTCAGACGATGGTCCGTCTTCACTTCTTGCGCCGGACTTCCAGCTGATGGGGTCAACGACAAACAACAAATATAAGCCCACATAAGGATCAAAGGGATCATGTTGTTGTTATCGATCCAGTCAAAGGGATCATGAAACTATACTAAAAAAGAGAGTTCCTTGTTGTTTTTCATATGGTTGTTTCCTGTGTCGATTACATTGTTGTATTGCAGGATATTTCCATCAGTGTTTTCTGTGTCGATTACATTGTTGTATTGCAGGATATTTCCATCAGTGTTTTCTGTGTCGATTACATCGTTGTATTGCAGGATATTTCCATCAGTGTTTTATGCGTGGTGTATGTTGTTGTTTTATATGTTTTTTACACAGTTGTTTTATGTGTTGATTACATCATTGTTTTATGTGTTGATTACATCATTGTTTTATGTGTTGATTACATCATTGTTTTATGTGTTGATTACATCATTGTTTTATGTGTTGATTACATCATTGTTTTATGTGTTGATTACATTGTTTTATGTGTTGATTACATCATTGTTTTATGTGTTGATTACATTGTTTTATGTGTTGATTACATTGTTTTATGTGTTGATTACATCATTGTTTTATGTGTTGATTACATCATTGTTTTATGTGTTGATTACATCATTGTTTTATGTGTTGATTACATCATTGTTTTATGTGTTGATTACATCATTGTTTTATGTGTTGATTACATCATTGTTTTATGTGTTGATTACATCATTGTTTTATGTGTTGATTACATCATTGTTTTATGTGTTGATTACATCATTGTTTTATGTGTTGATTACATTGTTTTATGTGTTGATTACATCATTGTTTTATGTGTTGATTACATTGTTTTATGTGTTGATTACATCATTGTTTTATGTGTTGATTACATCATTGTTTTATGTGTTGATTACATCATTGTTTTATGTGTTGATTACATCATTGTTTTATGTGTTGATTACATTGTTTTATGTGTTGATTACATCATTGTTTTATGTGTTGATTACATGGTTGTTTTATGTGTTGATTACATCATTGTTTTATGTGTTGATTACATCATTGTTTTATGTGTTGATTACATTGTTTTATGTGTTGATTACATCATTGTTTTATGTGTTGATTACATTGTTTTATGTGTTGATCACATCATTGTTTTATGTGTTGATTACATTGTTTTATGTGTTGATTACATCATTGTTTTATGTGTTGATTACATCGTTGTTTTATGTGTTGATTACATTGTTTTATGTGTTGATTACATCATTGTTACATGTGTTGATTACATCATTGTTTTATGTGTTGATTACATCATTGTTTTATGTGTTGATTACATCATTGTTTTATGTGTTGATTACATTGTTTTATGTGTTGATTACATCGTTGTTTTATGTGTTGATTACATTGTTTTATGTGTTGATTACATCATTGTTTTATGTGTTGATTACATCATTGTTTTATGTGTTGATTACATCATTGTTTTATGTGTTGATTACATCATTGTTTTATGTGTTGATTACATCATTGTTTTATGTGTTGATTACATGGTTGTTTTATGTGTTGATTACATCATTGTTTTATGTGTTGATTACATCATTGTTTTATGTGTTGATTACATCATTGTTTTATGTGTTGATTACATCATTGTTACATGTGTTGATTACATCATTGTTTTATGTGTTGATTACATCATTGTTTTATGTGTTGATTACATCATTGTTTTATGTGTTGATTACATTGTTTTATGTGTTGATTACATCGTTGTTTTATGTCTTGTTTTCATTGCTGTCTTACTCGTATGTAATGAATGTACGGCTGAGAAAGTTGTTCTTTATGTGATAGAACTGGTTTTTCGCTAATGAGAAATGTTTGTATCTTGTGTGAATGAAGTGTTACTCTCAGTGATCATGTCATTGACGTAAAACACTCGCACACCCATACGTACAAAAACACACACACAAACATACACACACACAAACACACACACACAAACACATACACACACAAACACACACACACACACACACATGCACACACATACACAAAAGCAAACACACAAACACACACACTCGCACACAAACACACACTCAGGGGATTCGAACCCACCTCTAGAGCTGTGTTTACTTCCTTTGGGACTACTCTCTGCCACAGCGTCAGCGCCCAAACTCTTCTCTCCGTTCACGCCCTCTGTCGCTCCCTCATCTATCGCGGCTGTGCTGGCCGACTTAGAGCCCAGAGATTCCTGCTCTGGCTCGTCTTCTGTCCAGAAAAAAGGTCAAAAATTACAATTCAAAGTTCAAAGCTTCAAATTCCAAGTTTAAAGTTCTAAGATCATAGTACTTTACTTTACTTTTACGATCCAGCGGCCATTTGGGTTCTAGCCCTTCGGTCTGTCGATATGGCAAAGAATAAGATCATAGATCTAGTAAAAAAAATAAGAAGTTCAAAGTTAAAATAGTGGCCTGCTAATTTGTTTGTTTGTTTGTTTGTTTGTTTGTTTGTTTGTTTGAGAAATGAGGAGCACATTGCTTCAATGACAGTCATTTAGCACAGGGAAAAGTCTAAATAGACAGACAGAAACAGCAGAGGGAAAGAAAAGAAGTAGGACCTAGCAGTGACACCTTCCAACCACCCACAGGCCAGTTAGCTCAGTCTGTATTGCGTACAATCTAAAGACGCAAGGAGCAACGCTGCCACACCAGCGTCTGTGGTGGAACAGTAAGGCTCTTCGCTCTTACACACAGAAGACATGAGTTCCATTCTCTTGAATGTGGTGAAGTTTTTTTCTTACAGAAATTCTCTTACTGTCTGCTGGGATTTTGAATCCCACTCATCCCGGGTGGGCTCTGATAAGCGGGAATGAAACATCTCAAATGATTTCCATTTGTATCAACAGGAAGGTGTAAAGCACTCATGATGAAGAAACAGAAACACTCCCCAACTACATCTCTAAACCAATACGCGCCTTTTTCTTTTCCTCCTCCTTCTACCCCCCTCCCCTCCTCATTCTCCAGATTCCATCCTGGGTAAGTTGGACAGTAGTAAGTGTAAGTGTGAGATTCCATCCTGGGTAAGTTGGACAGTAGTAAGTGTAAGTGTGAGATTCCGCTAAGACAAAGGTAGTGGAACAAACCGATTTCTCCACAGTCTCTGCGGCCTCCTTGATGTTCTGCTCGTAATCTGACAGCTCACAGACCATGCTGGGGGAGCCCGCGTCGCTCAGACGATGGTCCGTCTTCACTTCTTGCGCCGGACTTCCAGCTGATGGGGTCAACGACAAACAACAAATATAAGCCCACATAAGGATCAAAGGGATCATGTTGTTGTTATCGATCCAGTCAAAGGGATCATGAAACTATACTAAAAA
>NW_004797821.1:527993-531670 GCF_000002075.1 Aplysia californica
GGGGGGCGTGGCCGGGGGAGTGGGCGGCGGCTGTGTGATGTCATCGGGGTGAGGTTTCCTCAGACCATTGAAGGGCACCAGCTCGAAGCACTGGTTCAGCACGTCCAGGTTCACATCGGTGCTGATGCTCATGAAGCCGTATGACGTCTTCTCCACCTGCACACACAGACAAATGGCAGTTTAGTTTTAGTAAGAATTTTACGGCACTTGCAACACAATAAGGTCATATAAGTGCCGAAGAATAGATTATGTATTACAAGAGAGTAACAAACACAAAAAAGAAGGAGGGGAGATAAGGACAACAGATATTCGATAGGAAAGGAGAAGCAAACCACACCAGAGCACCCTCCAACCACCCACACAAATGTCAGATGTGCTGACAAAATGAGTTACTTCTCGGATTCTAGCCCTATGGAAATTGATACATCAACTTTATAGGTGAAGTTTGTACAATTTGTAAGTAGGGAAGAATAAAAGACATAGTAGACTTTAACAAAATGGCATCTATTGAAAATCTGTAAATCTGACCCCAGAGTCGATTTTCGGACAATATCTCCGTTCTTGGATCGCGAGAAGCAACTCATTTTGTCAGCACGTCTCACAAATCTACTTTCTAGTACCACCTCCAGTCTTCCATATTTGTGTGACCTAATTGTGTTGCAAATGCTGTAAAACTTTTACTAAATCTAAACTTCTAAACTAAAGAGACACGAACAGGTCATAAATCACGAGTTAATCAGTTCGTTCCTACACGATCTAGAAGGAGGCTTTACTGAGGGAACTTAAAGAGAAAACATAAAATACACATTAAACATTTTTGTTAGATTTTTAACTCTTTCCCTACCAGAACATTTTGGCAGCTTTTTTTTCCATTCTGATTGTAATTTTAAAAAGTTACTCCTTTTGACCATATTGTGAATACATTAGTAACTTCCAAGGAACACATTTGGACCTCTTGCTGTTATACTGATAATTTGAATAGGGTCCAAAGTTTGTATCATCGGTTTAATTGACTTGCTTCTGCAACATTAGCGAATATCAACATTCAATTACCTGTCCAATGATACATAACTGTCACCACCTGTCCAATGATACATAACTGTCACCACCTGTCCAATGATACATAACTGTCACCACAAAGTTTATTACACCATCTGTAAAAGCTATTAGTTTCCATACCCTCAAAATAATTCTAGGAATCACAAATTAATTACATCCGCATGGTTTCAATCGCTGTAAAAAATTACGCCCTGAATGAGTTAACGTCAAAGACAAAAAGAAATAAACCAATAGGAGACCTCAGCCACAGAATGGCTGGTCACTGTAGTGTTAAAGCTAAAGACAAAAAGAACAAAACGTATAGGAGACCTCAGCCACAAGGCAATGCATGTCAGCGTCCTGAGCCTCGATGAGTTCTGCCAGGAAGTAGTCTCCGTAGGTGTTGTGGAGCATGTCGCTCTGACGGTTGAAGATCGGGGTCAGGTCGTCGTGGTCCTCCACGCTGGGACAAAGTCAACAAGAAACCTCCTTGTTTTAGAACATGCTGGAAAGCTGGAAGTAAACTCTAACCTCTTTTTTGCTCATATTTTTTTTCCAACAAGGTCCCTCCACTAATTGTTCAACTTCCCATAGCTATAAGCAACCACTTTGATGTTCACATTCTTTTGTGCTTGGTGGAAGCAAAAGTAAATTCTGACTGCTGAAGCCTGCTCTGGCACACTTTCCTTACTGGACCTATTTCTATCACAGCCAAGCTTTCCACTAAGGAAATCTTGTAAAGAAACAAGCGGTGTCTCCAGCCAGTCTTGGCCAGGGGGAACTTCAGCTATGCATTTTTTACTGGATCAATACTGTAATGTTCAATAATTCTCATAAATCAGTTGCCTGTCTCAAGTGAGAAAAACAGAATTGTTAGCACGCTTCACCATCGTACATAAGGACTGAATGTTACTCTAAACGGGTAATACATTTTCTAGAAGTCAAACGTTTACACATCTCAAAAACATCCATCCAACCACACAGATATAGACATTACATCACAGCGCACCACAGATTCCAACAGCTCAGTACTGGTGGGGACAAAATGACAGAGTCACATTTTTTACAATCTGTAACAACAACAATACAATCATTTGAAACAACATCATACAAAGGCTTCATGACACTACAGTTTAACATTACATAACATTTCACAGGGAGACAAACTGCAAGGTACATGAAACGAACTGAGAAAATTGTACGACCTTTTTAAAGAGTATGAGGTACCTAACTTAAAAACTCAGATTTCTCTGAAAGTATTGGTTAACTCCTGAGGGGTGGACTCACAAAGCTTGTCGGATGTGCAGCACGGGCACGTGGTCGTGTCGCCGGCACACAAAGAGGACACTGCTGTCAGACTGGCCGTCCTCTCGTTTCTCCATGGGTTTGAACGCCTGAGCCAGGGAGGGATCTGAGGGAAAGGAGCAAGGTTTTTTGTTCAAAATGTAGGTGTTGTTAGGCCCCAATCAACACAATTTAGATCATTAGAAGCTGGGCTTCTCAGACCGAAGGGCTAGAACCCAAATGGCCGCTGGATCGGAAAAGTAAAGTAAAGTAAAGTAAGGTGGGCTTCTGATCCTGCCTGTCAGCGCCAACCCGGATTGAGACGGATACAACATCCCAATAAAGACTGAAGTACTCAATAAAAATCTTTCCCCACTCGGGAATCAAACTCGGGTCTCTTTTGTGTGACAGTAAAGTGCCTAAACACTAGATCACGAGCACCGGAAATGAGGAAATGAAGATGGAATTAATCAACAAATGTACTGTGCTAGGACAATTCAGGACACCAAAAACACAAGTGTGGCATGACTCTTTTCATAACTCAACAATTGAAGCAGTGAAAAATTCAAAAGCCTGCTTTTAAAACAGTCTTCTACTTCAGAGGAATGGATTGATCCTTTCTCAGAAACTTTTATTTTTGGAAATGTGAATCATAAGATGAGAAAAAAGAAAAAAAAAACAAAAAGAAAAACTGCCCAATGCGTTCCCCATCAGTCCAGATCTCCATCTGATGTACCTGAGCTCATGCCTGAGTGTGACTACTTTTACCTGAGTGTGACTACCTTTACCTGAGTGTGATTACTTTTACCTGAGTGTGACTAGCTTTACCTCAGTGTGACTACCTTTACCTGAGTGTGATTACTTTTACCTGAGTGTGACTAGCTTTACCTCAGTGTGACTACCTTTACCTGAGTGTGACTACCTGAGGGTGACTAGCTTTACCTGAGTGTGACTACCTTTATCTGAGTGTGACTACCTTTACCTGAGTGTGACTACTTTTACCTGAGTGTGACTACCTTTACCTTCCTGTGCACCAAACATCCCCACCTCAGTGCACAGCGATGTATTTCTACCTAAAATAAAGATTACACAAGGAAACGTGTGGCATCGTGGTGAAATCAGGCACTCGTCAAAATACGGAAATTGAAGAAACCGATATTGTTCTGCCTGTGGGGTAACTTTCAACAATTTTCTTTCCTTTTTTTTTTTTGGCTCAACACTTTTTGATTTCATTTAAAGACACATTTCTATGCAGTTTTTTACTGAAATTTTTTTTTTTTAATAAAAAAAAAAGTAAATTTGCAGTTTTCAAAGACACTCAAGCTGTGGGGTCACCAAAGTTTGACGCTCATTTT
>NW_004797821.1:531770-535381 GCF_000002075.1 Aplysia californica
GGAAATGAGGAAATGAAGATGGAATTAATCAACAAATGTACTGTGCTAGGACAATTCAGGACACCAAAAACACAAGTGTGGCATGACTCTTTTCATAACTCAACAATTGAAGCAGTGAAAAATTCAAAAGCCTGCTTTTAAAACAGTCTTCTACTTCAGAGGAATGGATTGATCCTTTCTCAGAAACTTTTATTTTTGGAAATGTGAATCGTAAGATGAAAAAAAAGAAAAAAAATACAAAAAGAAAAACTGCCCAATGCGTTCCCCATCAGTCCAGATCTCCATCTGATGTACCTGAGCTCATGCCTGAGTGTGACTACTTTTACCTGAGTGTGACTACCTTTACCTGAGTGTGATTACTTTTACCTGAGTGTGACTAGCTTTACCTCAGTGTGACTACCTTTACCTGAGTGTGATTACTTTTACCTGAGTGTGACTAGCTTTACCTCAGTGTGACTACCTTTACCTGAGTGTGACTACCTGAGGGTGACTAGCTTTACCTGAGTGTGACTACCTTTATCTGAGTGTGACTACCTTTACCTGAGTGTGACTACCTGAGGGTGACTAGCTTTACCTGAGTGTGACTACCTTTATCTGAGTGTGACTACCTTTACCTGAGTGTGACTACTTTTACCTGAGTGTGACTACCTTTACCTTCCTGTGCACCAAACATCCCCACCTCAGTGCACAGCGATGTATTTCTACCTAAAATAAAGATTACACAAGGAAACGTGTGGCATCGTGGTGAAATCAGGCACTCGTCAAAATACGGAAATTGAAGAAACCGACATTGTTCTGCCTGTGGGGTAACTTTCAACAATTTTCTTTCCTTTTTTTTTTTTGGCTCAACACTTTTTGATTTCATTTAAAGACACATTTCTATGCAGTTTTTTACTGAAATTTTTTTTTTTTAATTAAAAAAAAAGTAAATTTGCAGTTTTCAAAGACACTCAAGCTGTGGGGTCACCAAAGTTTGACGCTCATTTTCTCGCCAATTTTATCTCTGACATCTGGTCACTCCCATATCCTTCAATAGCAGATATCTTTACTTTTATTCAAGACAGATGGACACTGTTTTCATTAAAAGAAAAACAAACGAACAAGCTTTAATATGTGAGGCAGCGTGGTGGAATCAGGCTCTCGTCAATTTTTGGTCATATTGAGTTTTTGGTATCATCTTAAAGCTTGTTCATTTGTCTTGCTTTCAATGAAAAAATTACCCATCCATCTTCAATAGAAGGGGAGATATTTTGAATTAAAGGAGGTGGGGGTCACCTGGTTTAAGAAGTAAAATTAGTGTGAAAATGGCCGCCAACGCTTGGTAAATTCCAAAGCTGGAGTGTCCATGGAAACTGTAAACTTATATTTTTTGTGCTTTTTATCAACATTTTTCGGTGAAATCCTCCTAGGAATGTGTTTGTAAATGGACATAAAAGGTGTTGAGCCAAAAAACAAAAATTTGATAAAAATTGCTAAGCAGGGAAAAAACTGCTGTTTTTTTCGATTTTATTATTTTGACGAGAGCCTGATTCCACCACGCCGCCTCACATATGATACCAATAACTACATATCAAGGCTAACAAAGTGACTGGTGCCTGATTCCAGCGGGTCATGACACAGACAGAGAAAAGTGCAGAATTAACGGACCTGGAAACTGTCCCACAGGAACAGACAGGAACAGGAAATGCAAGTCCGGGACAGCATTGAAGGCCGTACGGATGATCTCCTGGGCACATCCCATGGCGTATTCCTTCTTGGCGACGAAGTAGTGAAGGAACAGCGCATTCAGAGAGTTCACCTGCAAGAAATTATACAATATATTGATGGTGTTGGGAACAAATGGGCCATCTCCTGGGAAGCTTATTTAAAAGGAGAAGCGTTAAACTATTTAATTAAACTGTCAAAGACCACTTCACGCTCTGATTAAATCTTACTGTTTCACGCATCTATGTTAGTTGAATTTTAACATCATAATGGGATGATGCATTTGACCCAACTTTACAACAGAATCATAAAGCAGCAAAAAATGGTGGAGTTGGCCTATATCGACCCAGCTCCAATGATACGAGTGCCGTCACAGAATGAAATGGTAGGATGTCTATTTTAGATAACAGCAACTCAAACAGTTCATAACACTGAGTATGCATAATTAATTTCATGTTCTAAAACACATCAGAAAGTGAGAATACTAACACATACATAAGAAACATTTGTAAATCATTTTATATGCAGAAATTATGTTTAACATTCTCTATTTGAGCATAGATAGTCAGTTCAATGGTAGAGTTATTGTTATTGTTATTGTTTCAGGAAGCAACATCCCTGCACTCCGGACATGTCCATTGATGCTCCGTTGCTCTCTCCAAAATGTTGCCGAGGGTCCTTCTACTGATTGTGCCAGTGCATATCTGGTTGAACGTTCTTCTGTTCTTTCCTGCAAGGATGCCAGATTTTCCGCTTCCTTTTTTTCAAGGGTAGAGTAGAGTAAGCTACTAGCATCTTGTTTCACACAGCAGTGCTCTACAGAGGGCAGGAAATCTGAGTTAATCTTCACCTTCAAGTTGAACGAGTCACGAGGGTGGAGAGCTAGGCAAACTCCTCAAACAACCTATGCTCAATAATCTTGTGTTGGGGATTTGAACAGGGGAGCCCATTGTAAAGTTAGGCACGGTATCAACTGAGCTATTCCTGTGCACAACATGCTTCACAAGGGTTCTATAATCAGTTAAGGACTTGTTAAGTGTTCTGCATTATTTTTATTGACAAATTACTTGAAAAAAACTTTAAAATTCCAGATCCCAAGGAAGACTATAGAAGCAAATAACAAACTTGGTCTTTACTTTCATTTTCTACATGGAAAAAAACCCAACAAAAACTATCATGCCTAGGAGTTTCGGCAAACAGACCTGTCCTCCTGCATACTTGGTATTGAACCAGTCCTCCCACTTCGCCGAGTCAATGTCAGGGAGGTTTGGGAAATCCAAGAAAGCTGCGTGGCCCATTATCTCCTCGTTCTTGTTGTTCAAGGTAATGGCCAGCACAGCCTTCTCACTGGGGACACACCACAAGACAACGGTTACTTTGGGGAACCTCCCACCCACTCACAAACAAAACACACTAACACACAGACTGATATGTACACAAAACACACTAACACACAGACTGATATGTACACAAAACACACTAACACACAGACTGATATGTACACAAAACACACTAACACACAGACCGATATGTACACAAAACACACTAACACACAGACTGATATGTTCACAAAACACACTAACACAGAGACTGATATGTTCACAAAACACACTAACACACAGACTGATATGTCTGAATGTTGGTGAACTAAAAAGTCTACTACTTCTTATGTAGCCACACTGCGTTGCGCCTTTGTATTGTTCAGACACCTGACCAACACACAGGAAGCTCATTTTGTAACAGGCAACAGGTCTGCAATATGTGGCAAGACTCCGAACACTAAAGATGTCGTCTTTTCCTTCTTTATATGTTACACACACATACACACACACACACATACACACGCACACACACACCCACAAAGACACACATACGCTCACAAAAGGTGAGAGAGAGAAACAAGAAAG
>NW_004797821.1:536275-550944 GCF_000002075.1 Aplysia californica
AGAGAGAGAGAGAGAGAGAGAGGAAGAAGACTTTGTTTGTATGAGAAAGAGAAGCACATTGACAGAATTACGGTTATTTGAATAAAAGCAGGGGAAAAGTTAGACTGACTGACAGATACAATATAGAGAAAAAAAAAGAAGTAGGACATACCAATGTTGCCCTCCAACCTCCCACAGAGAAAAAGAAGGAGCCAGATAGATAGCTAGGTGGAAAGGGGGGGTGGGGGGTGGGAAGCGGATAATATACACATGTTGACAATCTGACAATAACAGTTTGGTCATCTCACTTTGTACAATCCTTTCAGTTTGGAAAATGGAAATCTCAAGTTCATGTGAGCATCTTGATCAAAGACAGATATGATAAAACCAGTGCTGTAACTACCACTAATTCTTAATTTATGTTTTGCTCCATTTCATAAGGAATCAAACTCTATGCACTGTACAGAGATTTAAAGTAGAAAAAACAGACAGAAAAAAACCCAACATCTGTAAAAGTGAATAATAATGACAGTATTCATGGTCTAAAAAGATGATAAAAGACTCACTATTTTCTATTTCTCTCACATTTTGTGGGAGGGTGTTCCATACTTAAAGCCAGCAAATTCAAAAATATCTTTTACCAAATGAATTGGATTTCAACTAAGACATTATTGATTTGGTGTCAGTTGATGATCGTATGTATCTTGATGAAATGTAGGGGGTCAGCAATTCTTTTGAATATAGTGGTGCATCGCCATTCAAATATATATATAGAAATGAATACAAAAATAAATAGTATTAGAATGGCACGTATCCCCATTCAACAGCAATCTCTGTGAACTTCACAATCTATGTTATAACACAGGAAGATCCTAGAACACTCAGAAACTTTCTCAGCTTCTCAGGAAGCAGGCTTGAGTGCAAGCAGCCGAGCCGATTAAGCGTTCCAACACTAAGAACTGACAAGATCTTCAGCTATTTACAGCTCATGGGTACCTATTCCCAACTGGGTGAAGTGAGGGAAAGTCATATAAAATGTCTTTCCAAAAGACATAATGTCGGGCTCTTGATGGGGTTCAAACACATAACTTTTTGACTAGGTACCAGAAACTAAATTTTCAAACTAGCTGTATGCCAAATTTATCTGTTCCATTTGAAAGGCCTATATCCACTGAGCATTTTGGTACCATTCTTTAACCTCTCCGTCAATTTTTTAAGAAAATGGTAGTTGTTTAAAATTTTATTAAAGTTGTTAAAGTCAGTCACTGGCTGCAACCCCATGTTTGACAGACAATAAAAAAAGTACCAAGAGCAGTAAACATCTCCACATTAACAGAGTACAATCACTATAACAAATATATGGAGCCTAATTTTTTTCAAGACTGAGATCATTACAAATTTATCGCCTCAAACACGATGATTTGTCGTTATTTCGACAAAAACACCGAGCGTTGACCCGGCCGGCGCCGCATCGGCCCCCACGGCGAGCGAGTCGGCTCTATACTGTAGTGTACCACGCGTGCGGGGTCACATGCTTTCCGAGTCTCGTGGAAGGATTGATGAATAATAATGTCAAGTTCATTACTTTATTCTAATAGAAAATAAACTGATCTTTTATTTATTATTGGATACAAATCGAGATATTGGCAACTGAAGGAGGTGGTATTTTACATATTTTGTGTAAAAAGTGATATTTAAACATTTTGATGGTACTTTTAAAAGCTTTCTATTTAGACGCCAAAGGCTAAATATATATCACGGGAAAGCCCGTTTAAAGCTCTAAGTTCTCCGCCAATGAAAAGACGGTATTTAATCATCTCTCGTTCTGTGAAGCATTTGAATGCACGCGTGTCAATTTTTTAACAGGCCGACCACGCATTCCGACCGCGAGGGGCTTCGTTTTCGTCGGCGATTCTCCAGCTCCTTTATAATAATCGGACATAGAAACAACTTACACCATTGTAACGAGGAAAAGCTGAACTTTTACAAGGTGTACGGCATTTGGTGTTTTATAGCGAAAGAGCAAAGAAACAGAGAACGGAATTACCCCGATTTCACGCGGTCAGAAGGCCGCGAGTGCCCGCGAGGCCATGTTTACGCTACCTATTTTGACTGAAAGCCCACCAGTATAACCAGACCACTGGTACTACAATATATATGCACAAATATATTCACTGATTCAGAATCTCATGTTTTGGTATAGTGTTAACATATGTCTTCGCATCCACGGCCAACAGAATAAATGTTCACATTTGCAAAACAAAATATAAGGACGAGCGAGTCCTTAAATTGTCAAGTCCAAAGCAATCACATTCCATATACTTACATAACATTTACAATGTTGACTCTCCCAAATAACTTCTCTGTCCATGGTTCTACTAGTTTGATGATGTGAGGTGCATCAAGTGATTCTGTGCGTCTAGCTGTAATCACTTCTGCCTCTCCATCTTGGCTGATTGGCGTTGCCATTGTAATTTGTTATTTGAGACTTGCTTTTGCTCTGCAGAATCTGTGAAAATGTACAAAAGGACGTTAGAAAATGGTTTTTGTTTTCAAATCTGATTATTAGTGAACAAAACATATCAACAGAGTCATTTTCTGTACCATAGGAATTATTTTTTCGACCATCAAAGAGTGTAAACAAGCACCCACTCAGAGTCTGATACACTGACTTCAGATTGATGTTCGCGTGTTGGATACGATATGTTCAAGAAAAATAAGCAAAAATAGATTTGGATATATAAAACAAGATTCACAACACTCAACCAGCTCTTGGAAAATCACAACCAAACAAGTACCGATAAAAGTAGATTCTGAAGTAGACTAAATTGTTTTCAGAAGGTCTCTTCACTGTATTGTTTGCCTTCACTAAGATTCGTGAAGCATCGTCGCCATTTTTGTCCTAGCAACGTACACTTCCGGAAGACATGGCAAATGTAAAAACCATGAAAAATTGTTTGTAAAAAAAATATTATTTTACTAAATTCATCAAATAACAGTTTTGCATAGGATTTGGAGACTAACTAAGAAATACATATATCTGTCTATAAGAAAGTTTTCAGATTATGTTAAAGATTTCTTTAAAAAAGACTAAACACTCAAAATGAACTCGTACTTTGTTGCAGGAAGGCGCGCAGAGGAAGCAAAACCGAAAGTAGAAATCTACAGGAAATATAAAAAGTAGACAGAGTAGCAGACGATAAAAGTTGCAAGACTTTTCTCGTCTCTTGAGTTTTAGAACTTGGAAAAGCTCGGACAATGGCTTTTAGAAAACTCTGTTTTCTGTTCAGTGCTCTCATTTTGGGAGTCGGCGTTTTGATATCATACTTGGATTCATCGTGTCCATATCTTGGTAATGTTGTATTACTGATGAAGCCTGATGTGTTGATTAATTAGTCTACGATCGTCATTCTGACCCGCAACTGCCAGCCGTTATATCCAGAAATCTAGTGATAGTGTTAGTGCTTGGTTATTTAATCAAGACCATTTGCTTCGAGCTTTAACCCCCGGGGGCCACTACAGCCGAATCTATGTGAGCCTGGGCCGCAGCAAGCTTTCCACAAAAGAAAAAAAAAAAAGCAATGAAAAAGAAGTACAACTTTGAAATTGTGTTTACAAATAGTCAACAATCACCACCAGAAGTTGTCACAAGCCTGAGCTATAGTTCCCATGCGTGAATTTTAAACAGTAGGCCTACCCCTATTCAAAAGCCATCCAGAGCAACTCTTTGGCTAGGGAGCATGTGAGGAACGCGTGCAAGCCGCACTAACACACTTAAATTTGATGTCAAGTAAAAGCCGCAAAATTATAGCCTACCGTCCATCCTGCACACCTCAGTTGGCCTGGGAGCTGAGAGTTTGAGACCACTGATCTAGATATCTAGACTCTCTCTGCCTACCAGACCACTGTGAGCAAGTTGTTCATCTTATCTGAATGCGACCAGAAAGGGATAACAAAAAAGTTGTTCCCGCATCCGATCCGGACTTTGGGGATTGCCTTGTTAGTGAGACAACTTCCTGGGCCTTCGGCATATTGTGGTAGGGTGGCCAGTTCCTTTCCACGCTGCCTTTACTTCCCCAACTCGAAGTCAGGTACCCTTCCTGCTGGATGGGCAGGAGGGGGCGAAAAAAATCTGTGTCCGAATCAGGGCTCGAACCCGGACTTTCCACTTCGGAGACGAGCGCGCTAACCGCTCCGCCACGGCACCCTCCAGAAAGGGATAGGCCCTATAATTCCTTTAAATATTTTTGGAGAAACTCAAGTGTTGTTTATTGCAAAATAGGGGGAAAGGAATTTTTTTTTCAACAATCCCTGAGACAAAATGTAATGTGAACATAAATAGTGGCTTGTGTTAATCTGCAGATTGTGGAATAAAAGAGATCAATAAATTTGTATAGATGCTGTGAAGTGCAGCTCAGCTATCACGGGTAAATTCAGTGCCATAAATAGGGCTTGGGTAAATGCAGCTCACAGCCATATACAAGGCTTGCGTAAATGCAGCTCACAGCCATATATACAAGGCTTGGGTAAATGCAGCTCACCGCCATATATAAAGAATATGGATAAATGCAGCTCACAGCCATATATAAAGATATGGGTAAATGCAGCTCACAGCCATATATAAAGAATATGGGTAAATGCAGCTCACAGCCATATATAAAGAATCAGTTTTCTATGGTAGGCCAGCTCCGCTGCACTTTCAGTAGTGATGTTATGTTTTCTCAGGGTTTCCTTGACACCCTCGATCCATCTTTTGCGTTACCTTCCTCTTCCTTTCTAGCCTGAGTGCTGGGTGTTGTGGGCCCTTGAGGCTGGCTAGCCAGGTGACATGCGTAACAGGTGGCCAAACCATTTTATTCTTTTTTTGGCCATCTGTTACGCATGTCACCTGGCCAGCCAGTCTCGAGAGCCTACAACAAAATTGGGTAAATGCAGCTCGAAGCTACGTAGCCTATATATAGCAGCATGGGTAAATGCAGCTAACAGTCACATATAAAAAGCTTGGGTAAATGTGGCTGAGGCTAGGGAATGAGTGAAAGATGTGTCATAAGGATCTCTCATCAATCAAATTTTGGTTGGTAATAAGCCTGTTCTCAAGTTGCACCCCCCATCTCTTTCTTTTACTTTGTCATTAATTTCTCTTGCTATCCCTTCCTCCTCCCTTATTCTGTCTGCTTTTCCCTTTTCACCCTCCCTTTGTCAGCGGGGTCATTTCAGAACAAACTTGCAAAAAATAAAATCTTTTCCTTCATTTTAAGCAAGTTTTCATTTTTATCTGTCTATGGGAAATCAAAAGCTTTAGTTTGCACTCATGCTACAGATCTTTGAACTTCACTCTCTTGTATTGTGGGAGACTCGTCTGTCTTGTTGTGATATTAAAAAATCCAGCATTTTGTTTTCATCATTTCCCAGGGTTTAAAGAGTTGACCAAAACAGATGTTGATGTGGCGATCTGTGTGCTGTCAGCGAGGGAAAACTTTGACCAGCGAGCTGCGATACGAAAATCTTGGATGAAGGAAGTCACAGACGTTAACTCAGAATATCACAAGTATTTTCTCTTTCCTTTTTATGATTTAGAATAGTCTTGAATTTATGGAGGTAGAATTATGATCAGAAATGAAAGTTTAAAAACGTTTTCTGTTTAATAGTTCACATTGAAATAAATGAACAAAAACATGACTCTATTTTTCATTACAGTTGTTTTTTTGTATGACTCTATTATCTTGTCAAACTGAACTCATTATATTATAGCGTGATGTCATATATGTCATATATATATATCAATAAGGTCTGACTGAATATTTTATTTGTTTTTCATGTGAATCTCTTTTCTAGATTTCTTAGAACTTCATTTAGAGAATTTTACCTTTGCTCTGTTTCAGAATCTGATCCTTAAATTATATAAGGTGGACAGATGTGTATAATTTTAAAAAGATAACTTTAAATCTAATAACCAGCCTCTGAAATGCTTATTTAGACCGTGGAATTGAGTTTATACAGATAGTTGTGCATATAACATCTGTGGCAACCCTTTGCACTTTTTTGTTGTTCTTTTTGTTTCAGAACATATTTTAAGATGTTGATGATGATATTCATAGAGGCACCTGTATCGATTTACACTTGATTCCTATCTTCGCAGAAGTGTTATGGCCAAGTTTGTGGTGGGAAGTGTGGCGTGTCCAGTGCACAAACAAGACCGAGTGGACGCAGAGGGATGTGAGAAATGGACGCCGGTCTTGCCCACTGAAGGTTTGTTGCTCGTTTGATAGAAATGTCCTCATGACATGAACAGCGTGTGTACTGTGTTACCGTAAGGCTGTTTATGGTTGCACATGGACGATGTTTTTAATTGATTTTCTCTGCCTGTCTGCTGGTTTGTCGTATCCCTTACAGTTTATTTGGCCCTGACAAGCACGTCAGTATTCTGCCCCCTTAATGACCTCAGTTGTGTTGATGGGAGCGTAAAACGCTTATAATTACATTTATGAGGCAACATGGTGAAATCAGGCGCTCGTCAAAATAATGAAAGTGAAGAAACTGGCATTTACCTGCAGGTTTGGGAGTTTCTATCGAATTTTTGTTTTTTGATTCAGCACCTTTCATGTTCTTTGCAGAACTCATTTCTGTGTGGATTTTACTGAACAAAGTTGATTAAAGGCACAACAAATATACATTTTCTATTTCCTCAGACTCTCAAGCTAAGGAAATAACTAAAGTTTGGCGGCCATTTTCTCGCCAATCTTACCTCTGAACCTCTGAAACCCGGCGATCCCCACCTCCTTCAGTTGCCAATATCTCGATTTGTATCCAAGATGAATGAATATGTTTTCATCGAAAACAAGACAAATGAAGAAGCCTTAAGATGATACCAATAACTCCACATGCCCAAAAATTGACGAGCGCCTGATTCCTCTGCGTCATGACACATTTCTTAAAAATACAGCAAGAAGATCTTTATATGCCAGCGTGCTGATGTTTAAGATTATGGGTGAAGGAAATCTCATTTTTTTCAAAGTAAACTTTTGGATTTGCGCAAGCAGAATTATGATGAGAAATTTCTACAGTGTGTGTACATACCTGTTATTATTAAAGGAATTAATTAAAACGGTCCTAGTCATTTGTTTAGCTTTGCTTTATGTGAAGCTGTCACTGGTAATATGTGAGGCAGCGTGGTGGAATCAGGCTCTCGTCAATTTTCGGGCATGTAGAGTTATTGGTATCATCTTAAAGCTTGTTCACTTGTCTTTATTTGGATGTAAAAAATATCCATTTATAAAATCTTAAATACAAGTCGAGATATTTGCGAATGAAGGAGGTGGTGGTCACTTGTTTTCAGAGGTAAAGTTAGTGAGAAATGGCCGCCAAAGATTATTTATTTCCTTAGCTCAAGAGTCCGTGGTAACTTAAAATTTACATTTTTTGTGCCTTTAATCAATGTTTTTCAGAAATATCCACACAGAAATGAGTTCTTTAATGGGCATGAAAGGTGTTGAGCCAAAAAAGAAAATTTTATAAAAATTCACAAACATGCGGAAAAATGCAAGTTTCTTCACTTTGATTATTTTGACGAGCGCCTGATTCCACCACGCTGCCTCACATATACAGCTGTATCTGAGTTGACTCAGTGTTTTTTTGCTTTGTGTTCAGTACTATGGAGACTAAACTTAGCTGGAAGTAGTACAAATTTAACCCTGGCATGTTTTCTTTGACCTCAGCATAGTATCAACATTTTTGTCACCACGTGGTGGAATCTGGCGCATGTTGATTTTTGGACATATTATGGAGTTATTGGTATCATCTTAAAGCTTGTTCAACTGTCTTCCTTTCGATGGAAAAATTATCCCTCTTTCTTCATATGAAGCCGAGATATTTACTTTTGAAGAAGGTGCGGGTCACCTGGTTTCGGAGGTAAAATTAGTGTTTTTAAATGGACGTAAAAGGTGTTGAGCCAAAAATTTTAAATTCGATGAAAATTGCCAAGTAGGAAGAAAATTGCCATTTCCTTCAATTTAATTATTTTGACGAGCGGCTGATTTCACCACAACGCCTAACACTTTTTAAAATTGGAGGTGTCAACTTACTTTTTTATCATAATTTCATTTCTTAATAGATTCACTTTTTTTCATACTTTAAAAACATATCTTGTAAGCACATAGAGGTGTATTGCACAGGATTGGGGGCTGTTGAAATGATCTGCGTTATCGTCAGGTCTATTATTCTTCTTCATGTGCCAGATCAGAAAAGAAATGATGACCTTGGTTTGCCACTCATTTCTCTGCTCAGTTGCTCTAAAAAAACCCACGATATTATCCTGGTCTTTCCTTGTCACCTATTTGTTCAAGTTCTTTTCTACTCCTGTTTCTTTTGACTTCACAATTTTTTTGGTGAAAGCAGGATGCCCAGTGCCTTTTATGTCCATTCAAGTACCCCAGGAACTGCATTTGTCTTCTTCTAATTGTTCCTGGTATCCATTTTCAATTTTCCATTTATAGCTTTTGTTGAAATATTGTGACTGTCTCTTTAGAACAAAAAGATGACATCACTAGAACTATCTTGAAATGATCTTGCAATTGTTACAAATTGTGAGTTGGTGGTTGACAGGAGCTCTTGTCTGGTATGTTTCTTCTTTCCTATCAAACGTTTATCATCCTAATTTCTCCTCCTTATTTTTTGTGTTTGTTACTCTCTTGTAACGCCTCTAATCTTCGGCACTTGAGTGACCTTATTGTGTTGCAAGTGCTGTAAAACTCTAACTAAAACTACAACAAATTGGGTAAAATAATCTGTTTGAAATGATGAAACACAAGCCACTGATTTACTGAAGTGTTTCTCCCTCTTCAGAACAAAGAGATGGTCTCTCTGCCTTTGTGCTGACTGATGTACTCACCTCCAGAGGGCCGGTCTCACCTGTCACGTCTGTCTACTTCAAAGTAAGTGGCAACCATGTTTGATATTGATGATTTTATGCTCTGAATGTGTAACTGAGAGAAATAGGTCAGCTCTGTTTTTGTTCTGAAACCATTGCTGAGGTCACTCTAACTTAGAGGTCAGCATGTACTAAGCTATAACTTGTATAAAAGTCACTCATAACTTGTATAAAAGGCACTCATAACTTGTATAAAAGGCACTCATAACTTGTATAAAAGATAACTTGTATAAAAGGCACTCATAACTTGTAAAAAAGGCACTCATAACTTGTATAAAAGGCAATCATAACTTGTATAAAAGACAATCATAACTTGTATAAAAGTCACTCATAACTTGTATAAAAGGCAATCATAACTTGTATAAAAGGCACTCATAACTTGTATAAAAGATAACTTGTGTAAAAGTCACTCATAACTTGTATAAAAGGCACTCATAACTTGTAAAAAAGGCACTCATAACTTGTATAAAAGGCAATCATAACTTGTATAAAAGACAATCATAACTTGTATAAAAGTCACTCATAACTTGTATAAAAGGCAATCATAACTTGTATAAAAGGCACTCATAACTTGTATAAAAGATAACTTGTGTAAAAGTCACTCATAACTTGTATAAAAGGCACTCATAACTTGTATAAAAGGCACTCATAACTTGTATAATATAAAAGGCACTCAAAGCTATCTTTTATGTCTCATCATTTAAATCAGAAGGGTTTTTTGTCAAGCGGGCAAAAATTTTCCAGAAACCAGGTCCTCAGTTTGAGCATAACACAGTGGATGTGAGTCGGTGGTAAGACTTGCTGTTGTTGATTCTTTAAGTGTAGTGCACTACTAAACACATTTTGTAGGAATGGATGGTTTGAGGGTGCTACTGGTGCGTCTTACTTCTTTTCTTTTTCACTTTTATTCCTGTCTGTTTTTCTTACTTTTTCCTTTCAATAAAGGACATTTATTTTGTGTGGGCGGTTGGTGGGTGCTCTGATGTGGTTTGCTCCTTCTTTCTTATCTAACATCTATCGTCCTTATCACCCCTCCTTCTTTTTTATGTTTGTTACTCTCTTGTAACACCTCTAATCTTCTAGCGCTCATATGACCTTATGCAGTTGCGAGCGCTGTGAAACGTCTACTTAAAAAAAAAAGAAAGTTATTTTGTCAAGTGCTTCTTTTTTCTCAAACAAGCGAACAAGCGAGCCCTATCAGACACACTGTAAGTCATTTTGGAAGCAGAGTTTTTTATGACTTTTTTGGACTGAAAGGACTTAATATTCATGGACGGAGAAAAATAATACAGAACCCTCATCGATTCGAACCAAACACTTTGGCTTGACAGATCTCATGTAAGTTCCCGTGTACCAGCGACCTACACAGAGTGATGAGAGAAGTGAGAAAGAAAGGGTCTCTCTCTCTCTTGTCAATCTATGGCACAGGCTGGGAGTAGAAAATAGCAGAGCTCAAAAACTATTTATCTTCTGTTCCAAGGAGAAGCATTACTCTACACATCCTGGGGGGTATTTTCTGAACGACTAAGTCTGTCAAATGGAATGCCAGGAGAGACAAAAAACCCCTACAGTTGAACTTGCTCTAACGGCCACCAGTGTGAGACAATCACCTGTACAAACCGCCACTTCCCATTTCCTACCTAGTGTATTTTTTACGTTATAATGGCACTGTGTAAGACAGTCACCTGTATAACATGGGCTCTTTTCTCCTCGACAATGGGTGGCCGTCTTAGATTGTTTCAACTGTATTTCGCGTCACTTAGATGCCCTGTGTATTTTTTGGGTTAGAACGCATGATCAAAATTCTACTTGTACCGATAAAAATTTCTTGCTCTTTGTGTACTTTGGAAAATCATCTTCTTTAGGTAAATAGCAGAAAAATGGGAACCCAGAAAATTCCAGACTTGTGCGTTTCAAGAACGACACCGATATTATGAGAGTTGTATTTAAAAATTTTTTTTTTTTGTTAGTGTTTTTACGGCGCTCGCAACTACATAAGGTCATATGAGCGCGCGGGACACACCAAATATTTTCAGTTGGAAGGAAATTTTGAATTTTGCCGGGGTGGAGGCCGAAGCCTACTCTTATCGATTTTAGACCACCAAGGGATCTTTAACGTCTGCAACTTGCAGTTGTAGATCTTTCTTACCAGAAGATCAGGGGTGTGGCAGAAAGACAGCAGTAAGGAGGAGCCAAGGAGTAGCAGTAGAAAGGCTGCAGAATGAGTCAGGAGCCCAGAGGAGGGGGCAAAGGAGGTGAGGGGGTGGGGCAGAAAGTGGAAATGAAAGCAGACGACAGAACATTGCCTGAGAGCAGGAAAGGAGGTGAAAGGAGACAATTTTAGAGAAGAAAATTTTTCGGTCGCTACCCGGATTCGAACACGGGACCTTTGAATGAGAGGCCAACACCTTAACCTCTAGGCCACGAGAGCCCCCCAAATGTTGTTTAAATTTGTGAAGATTCTTGAAAGAGAATAGCTCAAATAGTTAATAAGAAAAAAAAATCAACAACTCTGCTGCTTTTATATCTGATAACAAAGGGAAATCAAACTAAAACTTGCTATCTTTTCTCTCTGCACAAGTTATAGTACAAAGACTCGGTGACACACTGGTATTTCTGATAACGAAGTGAAGTCAAACACCCCCCCCCCCCCCCCCCTCACCCATCCCCTCCAATTCATCTGGCTGTTTCCCCCTCTCTGTTCAAGGTACTCCATGATGTAACTGTTGAGAGAATTGGTTTGTCTGGATTACTTCCCCTGCCCGACACATCCTGGGGCCGTGTGCTGGAGGCTGTGATGTATGACGCTGTGTCTGACGTGAGTCCTTGAGTAATATCCCGTACTGCTGCTCATCCATTCTCAGTGGGGACTATTGTTGGCTGGGCCTGAAAACTGCTTGTCAAGAGGGGCAGGAAAAGCCTTCTTCTCCTCCCATAGGTCCCGGTGATTGAAGGATGAAGGTGTCTGTGAGATGACTTCCCTGTTGAGGGAATAAATGCTCACTACAAATACAAGCAAGGACCTCTGAAAAAATGGTGAAATGGTATAGGTTTAATTCTCCTATCAACACTTTTCGGTTATTTAAGAGGCGGGACCTCTGAGGTTAACGTCCATCTCCGAAAGGACAGAGTCAAGCGGGAAATTCATGTAAAATGCCTTTCCCAAGGATACAACTTCGGACCGAGCTGAGGCTCGAACCCCCGAACCCACAATCTCTTGATTATGGGTCCAGTAGCCTAACCACCAGGTCACCGACGCCACTACGGACCTCTGAACAATATAGAAGAAATGTTAATAAAGTAAAGTAAAATTTCATTTTTAATGGTCACCGCGGAGAACTTTTGTTGTTTTCAATGACATTGCTACATTCATGAATACATAGATAGTTAGTGGACTGCTTTTCATCATTGTTACATAATTAATGAATTATGACACAGTATCATACCAATACAGACTTGTTCCCCTCACATTCCTCTCTAAAGGCTCCTCTTTTATTCTTTTTATAGAGTGAGGCTTCTTTTCTTCCCATTCATCATTTTTGTCTTTCTCGTTTTTTCTGATCTGTAAACAACTTATTTTGTTGATGTGTTCACTTTACTCAAACGAACAAATGAAAAAAGCATTGTTTTGCGTAGCATTAGTATTTCAATTATTCATTCTTAACGAACTTGGGAAAAGTTGATTTGAGTGAGGTACCTATGTCTTTTGTATGTGTCTTTTGTATGTCTACCTATGTCTATGTATTGGTATGTCTTTTTTTGGCATTTTGCTCAGTTTGAATATTTTGTCAACTTGCTCTTTTGGTACGTAGGAGGAAGTGAGCCGAGTGTCATTCCGGCCAGAGCATCCTGGGAAGTCTCACAAGGGATATAACTACCGTTCTGTCCCAGCGCTGATGCTGCCTAAGGTAGGACTGCTATCTATGCTGGCCTAAGGGAACACAGCTGAACGCACGCCTCTGGGTGTCCTTTGTCCTGACTCACACGGACACCAAAACTTACACACACTACCCCCCCCCCCCCCCCTTCTATACTTCTCATCTCCCCACTCTCTCTCCCCTCTTTTTCTCACACTATTCTCTCTAAATATATCTGCTCTCACACTCTCTCTTTCTCTCTCTCTCTCTCTCTCTCTCTCTCTCTCTCTCTGTTTCTCTATTTTTATATCAATTCATTTTTCTGTCATTATCACTCTCTCTCTCTCCCTCTCTCTCTCTCTCTCTCCCTCTCTCTCTCTCTCTCTCTCTCTCTCTCTCTCTCTCTCTCTCTCTCTCTCTACCACAGAGACAAACAGATACCTTACCGGCCATTTCCAGATTTCTTTTCCTTCTCTTAGAGAAAACTGTCCACCTTTTGTTCTCTTCTGGACATTTTTTTTTGCTACTTATAGAGACAAACATTTGATCTTTTAGGTCACTTTCAGACCGTTATTGTCTCTTTACAGACAACTTCTAAGAGTCATAGAGGGAATAATGAATGTTTCCAAAGTCACTTCCAGACTTCTGTCACCACTTCATCCCCATCAATGCCTTTCACCCCTGGCATGGTATAGGCCACATACAAGCTCCTTCCATTAATTATCTCTGTCCTGAGCCATCCTTCCAAGCTTGTTCCAAGTGAGCTTCATTTCTCTCATGTCCCTTTCCACCCATCTCCTCCATGTTTCCCGTGGCCTACCCCTGCCTTGTGCTCCCTGTGGTTTCCACTGCAGTGACTGTCTTGTGATGTTTCCACTGGGCTTTCTGAAGGTGTGTCCCATCCATCGCCACTTTCTTAGTCCTATTTCTACTTCTATATCCTTTTGTCCTGTCCTTTCCCACTGCTCTTCATTTCTTATTCTATCCTGCCACTTAATTCTTAGAATACTCCTCGTACATCTGTTTCTGTCTCCACTTACAGAGATAAATATATCTCTTCTACATCCCTTCCTTCCAGATCTCTTTTGCCAGTTTACTGGCTGGTCCTAATACTTTCATAGAGACAGAGTTGACCTTTGAGGTCACTTCTGTGCTTCTTTCACCACTCATAGAGACAAACGATTAGCTTTTTAACTCACCTCTAGACTCTGCCACTCATAGAGACAAACGATTAGCTTTTTAACTCACTTCTAGACTCTGCCACTCATAGAGACAAACGATTAGCTTTTTAACTCACTTCTAGACTCTGCCACTCATGAAGACAAACTGATAACCTAATAGGTCCATTCAAGATTTTATTTGCCCCGCATTTACAGAGATAAACATACAGTGAAACCTTGGTAGAACGTTCTCCCTTCAGATCCAAGATTTCCTACGTTTTAGCCAAGGTGCATAGTAACCAAAAAATGGTAGTAACAGGGGAGGTTGCTGTAAAGTATTTTTTAAATACACTTTTTAAATTATTGCTGCCCCACTCCCTCCCGGGAACTAAAAGAGTTCATTATGAATTGATAAAAGTAAAAAAAAATTTTTTGTTGTTGCTTTGATATGTTTTTTTTTTCAAATCCAAGTAGACATACATGCATAAGTAATTTATGAATGTGGTGAGGTTGGAGATCATGATAGTGCTGATGATGTTTTTTATCACGTCCCTGATGATGATGATGATGATGATGATGATGATGATGATGACGATGATAACAAATATTGGACATACAACAAAGATTTTGCTGGAAGAGAGAACCATCTTAAGTTGAACTTTGAATGTTATGACCATGCATGGAGTAAATATTGGCCCAACCCTAGGGAGAGAGAAGCAAATCTCTATGGGGGGGGGGGGGGGGGGA
>NW_004797821.1:551044-553513 GCF_000002075.1 Aplysia californica
TCTAGACTCTGCCACTCATGAAGACAAACTGATAACCTAATAGGTCCATTCAAGATTTTATTTGCCCCGCATTTACAGAGATAAACATACAGTGAAACCTTGGTAGAACGTTCTCCCTTCAGATCCAAGATTTCCTACGTTTTAGCCAAGGTGCATAGTAACCAAAAAATGGTAGTAACAGGGGAGGTTGCTGTAAAGTATTTTTTAAATACACTTTTTAAATTATTGCTGCCCCACTCCCTCCCGGGAACTAAAAGAGTTCATTATGAATTGATAAAAGTAAAAAAAAATTTTTTGTTGTTGCTTTGATATGTTTTTTTTTTCAAATCCAAGTAGACATACATGCATAAGTAATTTATGAATGTGGTGAGGTTGGAGATCATGATAGTGCTGATGATGTTTTTTATCACGTCCCTGATGATGATGATGATGATGATGATGATGATGATGATGACGATGATAACAAATATTGGACATACAACAAAGATTTTGCTGGAAGAGAGAACCATCTTAAGTTGAACTTTGAATGTTATGACCATGCATGGAGTAAATATTGGCCCAACCCTAGGGAGAGAGAAGCAAATCTCTATGGGGGGGGGGGGGGGAGGACCTTTGGCAAACTGCAGCCGTTGCTCTAGAGACTGGGATGTCCATTTGTGTGTCAACGTGGGGGAATCTGGCGCTCATCAATCTTTGGCCATATGGAGTTATTGATATCATCTTAATTAAAGGTTGTTTATTTGCCCAGCTTTTTTATGAAAAAATGTCCAATTATCTTGAATACAATTGGAGATATTTGCGATTGAAGGATGTGGGGTCGCCTGGTTTCAGAGATAAAATTACCGGTAGCGAGAAAATGCCGCTAAAGTTTGGGGACTTCCATAGCTTGGAAACTTCAAAATTACATTTTTTTGTGCCGTTAATGAACTTTTTTCCATAAAATCCTCATGTAAAAGTGTTTTTGAGTAGACATACCAGGTGTTGAGCAAAAAAACAAAAATTTGAAAAAATTTTCCAAAATGGCCAAGAAATGTAGTTTGTTGGATTTCATTATTTTGACGTGCGCCTGATTTCATCACGATGCCTCACATTTTGGAGATGGACAAGAAGAAGAAAAAACAAAATGCGCTTGAAATAATACTCAAGGCAAAAAAACTGACAACGTTAGACGAATTGTGTAACATTGTAAAAAGGCATAAATTTGACCACTAAATCCCTTGAATAGGGAACATTTTTAGTAAAAAGTAGGTTTTACGCAGTAAAGTTTGAGATATTATATAATATAGTTCTTAAATAGTAGTTAAAAATACCCCCCCCCAACCCCCCCCCCCCCACAACAACAACCCCGAACAACAACAACAACAACAGAAACAAAACAATATGTGAGTCAGGCTTCAGAAAAGGAATTTTCCTGCCTTGAGTACCTCATTAAGCTGAGCACATTGTGCCGAGGTTTTACTGTGTACTTTTTAGGTCCCTTTAAACCTATATTAGGTCCGGGATGATATTGAAGTGGGGAACAGTAGGCCTACAGCAAACCCATAAACGGCAAATCAACAACTATGACTAGGGGTCAGAAGATGTGGCCTGGGCAGGTGGCCAGACAAGAACGGAGATCTCGATGAATGAAAAATGACGATAAGGACGCTAGCGAAAAAACAAATGACAGTGGCAGTTTTTTTTTTTTTCAACGCTCATTAAACTCTTCAAGCCCACAACTATCACGAGGGTAGCCCCGATTTCCTCGTGAGAGAGGCTGAACTCCACATAATACCAGCATCACTGTTGAGAGAATCAGTTTAAAAATATGAGCTGAACCTTCTGTCAGTATTAAAGGAAAGCGAGAGAGGAGGAGGGGGGGGGGGGGGGAGGGGCAGCGGGCGGATAGGGACTGTGGTGTACTGGGCACCCACTTTGCCATAACATACAGAAGACACGAGTTCGATTCCTTGATTCCCACATGGGGAAGTTATTTTCTTGACTGTGTGCTTGGACGCTGTATCCCCCTTAGTTTGAGCCAGCTACGAGGGGCAGTGTCAGGGCAGCCCGCCTCCTAATTGATCTGAATTGTTTCTCTGGGGCCATGAAGTGGCGTCGGTGGCCTAGTGGTTAGCCTCTCGGGCTCGCAACCGTAAGGTCGTGGGTTCGAATCCCGACGTTGTGTCCTTGGGAAAGGCACTTTGCACAAATTTTCCTCACTTCACCCAGGTGGGAATGGGAACCCGTCTGTAGCCAGTGAACGATCTTGTCAGTTTGATAGTGTTTGAGCGCGTGAAATCCGCAGCTTGCACTGTATGCTTCCGCGGAAGCCGAGAATGTTTCAGTGTTCTCAGAGGGTCTGCTGGGGTAATAATAGTTGTAAAGCGCATAGAGCATGCTCTTGAGCATAGATATGCGCTATATAAATGCAATTATTTTAAGTATTACAATCATTTTGGGACGTAGGTTGGCGGTTAGGGGGGGGGGGGG
>NW_004797821.1:554079-556102 GCF_000002075.1 Aplysia californica
CGCGCCAAGCCCCTTAGCTCAGATAGGAAATCCCACGGGAGCTCATTTCTCACACGTTCTCATAATGCTTTCCGAAATTTATTGAAAGTTGAAGGTGGGGCGATCAAAGCAATTAAGAAAATCACACAAGAAGTTCAATTCTCAGAACAATTTTAATCATTTTTTGTTATAAATGGATTCTAGGGGAGGGTCAGTAATAAAAACTAAAAGAAAAAAATCAATTCTCAGAACACTTGAACCGACATAAAGACCTTGAACATTTTGTTCTTACTGAAAAAAAGGAAGGCAAACGATGCAGAGGCAGACCGATAATAATTTAGTTAGAGAGCTTGAAGAGATGGGTGAGTGGAGAAGATGATGGTAATGTAGGTTTTGTAGAGCACCCGAGCAGAGAACTGAGTGAGGAACCCTGTTCGTCGATTCTTTTTCTGTTCGGTACTTAACCCCCCCCCCAAAAAAAAAAGAAAAAGAAAAAGAAAAAAAAAGAAGAAGAATTAGGTGAAATTTTGATCTGAAATACAGAAGTGGTTGTTTGAAAAGTGAATAGAGGAAATGAACGTGTGTGTATTGATCCAATGTTTTCCTAGTTCCTTGCGTTTCCCTGTGAGTTGGTTGATAACTCTAGTCTAAACTCTTTGCTTTGTCTCAGTCCCCTTAAAGATTGCTTGTGAAAATTTAATGTTTCTTTTTCATGTGTGTCTTTCCCCTCGCTTTGTCTCCTGTGGACGGGCGGAGGGCGGCACTTGTAGGTCCTTGTTTTTATTCTCTCAGATGTTTCTGTCTGTGTGTCCTGCCTTTCCCAATATTTCCCATCGCTGAGCGGCCATTATCGTGTCGGTGTGCTCTTCATTACTCCCACGCAAACTACCATCGCTTTCTTACACTTTTAGACTCTGTTGTTCTCTGTGCCATTTGTGTCCTGTGCGTTTTATCAGAGTTTTGTTCCAGACTTTTGTTGCTGATCCCTGTCCGTTCAGGTCGATATAATAGTATTATGTCTGTGTTTCAATTATCAGAACACTGCGTTATGCAATACTCTTTTTCTCTCCGCTAATTCTTTGGCTTTCTTATTAATCTTGGCATGTTGCATTTCTCTTACTTTTTGTTTTTTCCTGACTTTTGTCAAACTTTTTATAATGCTTTTGTTTTCTTATTAGAACTTCTTTCTACCTCGGCTTCCACATTAGAGAACATTTTTCACTTTAGCTTCTACGTCAAACCATTTTTCTACGTTCATTCCCATAATGAGACATCTTTTGTTCTTTCTATTTCTATGAAAACATTTTTCTTCTTTGGCTTTCACATGACAACGCACTATCTAATTCGCCATATTCCAAGCAAAAAAAGGCAGAGGTTGACATTCAGCGGTTTTCCCTAAGGTTAGATATTAATCAATGTTTTTGTGTGTGCTTGTGCATTTCGAAATGAGGATGTGTATGTTGGGACATTCTTTGGCCTGAAAATGAAAACCTCATTGGGAAAAAAAACCGATTAGAGTCACATGATGAGGTGTACAGAAAATCACGTTTTAAAGCTCCAAACACACAGCACTGTGACTGCTTTCCTGCCGTATCCTCTCTTTGTAAACTGTCCATCATTCAGGAGCGCGAGTCTCATGTTCAGTGTGGCAGTATTATTGAGAAGAAACTATCAAACCAACTGCTTGTGTTTGAAGCTGTATCTCAGTCATTTCGACTAAGTGACTGTCAATCGTTTTGCCACCCAATGTTGTCTTCACGGACACGCGAGGCATCAGTACGTCTACACGACAGATGTCCTTAATTAAGTCTTTCTCAGAGCGACCAACGGCGAGTGGATTTCACTTTCAAAACGGGGGAAAAAAGGTTGGGGGGGGGGCGAATAGGGAGGGGGAGTGGGAATCGTTTTCTGCTATTTCATTGCAGCTTACTCCCTGAGGTCGACTCACACAGAGTATTGTTTCGATGTACTCAGCCCCACTCCCTCTCTCCCTCTCTCTCTCTCTCTCTTTCTCTCTCTCTCTCTCTCTCTCTCTCTCTCTCTC
>NW_004797821.1:556863-558202 GCF_000002075.1 Aplysia californica
CACATACACAGTCACATACACACACAGACGCACACATACTCTCTCACACACACACACACACACACGCACAGACACACAGACACACAGACACACAGACACACAGACACACACACACACACACACACACACACACACACACACACACACACACACACACACCAACAACTCCGCCCACAGCTCATCACCGCCCTGACCAAGGTAAGTGCCACATCATGACGTCACGGCGAGGACTTCACCACCACGACAACCCGGCGCAGAGAGCAACCGTAACGGTAAGAGCCTGACGTCGACACAGCCGCCCGCTGCCCACAGACCTGGCCACACAGACTGGGCAACAACTGGACAATAGCACTGTCCACTGTCAGTGTTGCCTTGTCCACTGTCCACTGTCAGTGTTGCCTTGTCCAGTGGGATCCGTATCAGCCGGACTTTCTACCATATCAACCGGCTTTTTAAATCCGCATGAACCGTTTTTGTATCCGTATCAACCGTTTTTTATCCGTATCAACCGTTTTAAAAAAATCCGTTACAACGTTGTTTTTTTCTCCGTACCAACCGTTTTTTAGATCCATGTCAACCGGATTTTCTAGCAGTATCAACCGGGTTTTCTATCCGTATCAACTGGATTTTTATATATATCAGCCAGATTTTCTATCTGTATCAATCGGCTTTTTATCAATATCAACCGGATTTTCTATCCACGCTCAATCCATATTATGCGTTTTTTTTATCCGTTCTGTCGAAGCTAACATATAACATAAATATTTAACATTTCGACACGTATCATCCGTTCTTTCTATCCATATCAAACGTTTTCTTTCTATCCACATCA
The DNA here is from genome assembly GCF_000002075.1 of Aplysia californica. Taxonomy (NCBI): domain Eukaryota; kingdom Metazoa; phylum Mollusca; class Gastropoda; order Aplysiida; family Aplysiidae; genus Aplysia; species Aplysia californica. The sequence continues at coordinate 557,696 of NW_004797821.1, forward strand.
ACGTATGAAATGTTTTGTTTTTTTCTGTCGGCTTGAAACATTTTTTCTATCCGTATCAAAGATACCAAGGTTTTTTTCTATCCGTTTCATCTCTTCATTCTAATTGCACCCCCCCCCCCAAAAAAAAAAAAAAAAATCAAAATCGTGGTGTGAAGTTCATCACGTTCGCTGTTGGTATCTTCTTGTCGTGCCACTGATACGTTGTACTTCTTTCTTTCCCCTACTCTCTTGTGTCTGTCTGTGTGAGTGGTTGGAGGGTGTCAATGGAAAGTCTTACTTCTTTTTTGTTTTCCCCTTTCCTCTGTGGCATCCGTCTGGATGGGTGGTTGGTGGCTGTCACTTGTATGTCCTACTATTTTGCACCTTTCTTTTGAGTATACCCCGCGCCTCTTCTATGCCTGTCTGTCACTCTCCCTCTCTCCGTCTCCTTCTGCTCTTCTCCCTCAGCCCCTCTCCCTTCCCCTCTCCCTCCCCCTCTGTCTGTCTGTCTGTCTGTCTGTCTGTCTG
>NW_004797822.1:0-451 GCF_000002075.1 Aplysia californica
CGCGCTCATATTATGCAGTTGCGAGCGCCGTAAAACCTTATACTATACATATACAAATATATTTATTTAAAAAATGAAACTAGGTGACGCGTAAACTGCATACACTGTCATGTTGATTTGCGCTATGGTTCTTTTGGACGGGATCCCGATAGCTCTATCGACCGTCTCCCGAATCTCCATCGATTACGTCGTGCCTAAGCGTTTAAATGTTGCTCTTGGGCGATTTTAATATTACTATTGACTGTATTTTTAGGCATTGTTTGCACTGTTAGTTAAATTAGAATAGCACCGGATTTGGTTGTTTTATCGTTGGGTTCTTTTGTCGCTGGTTTTTGTTTTTGTTGTTTTTCTCTTTTACGTCCTTTTCTCTCCAGTGCAGTTGTTTAAGATTGGATTGCCGGTATCAAAGAGAAAAACAGAACCCACATAGCCATAAATCAATTGTGGGGGG
>NW_004797822.1:2564-6624 GCF_000002075.1 Aplysia californica
TTGTTTGATTTGCTATTTTATTGCCCTTGGTACTGAATTATTTCCGACTCTTGAGCACCTTTTTATTTTTCATTGTTGCTGCACTTTACAACTCAAGATGTGGATAATTTTTGTTGAGACTCATGAAAACAACAAAAAAGGCAGAGTCGATCATTAGTGCTGGGCGGCTAGGTTCCCGATTATTGAAAGATAGGAATCGTAGGAATCGTCTCCGAACCCAATTACTTACATTTTAATAATGTGATTTCTTCCAGTGGTTACCTGGTTGGCATCGAAAATCTTCAGGATTTAGGATAACCTTGATTTCAGAACACTACAGAGCATCAACTTTTATTTTTCAAAAATAACTTTTTTTTAAAAAAGGAGATTTGAATTATTAAAGTAACTGATAACCGTCGGTTTACTTAAAAAGGAGTCTGAACTTTTCTTCCGTAGCATTGATCGTGGGAATCGGTTCCGGAATCAATTCTTCGCCCAGCTCTATCGATCATTGTTCTTCCGATGTGATAGAGTCGCGCAGCTCCGCGTGTCATGAAACCCTGCCGGGAGATATGATGGCTGATCTGATACACTCTGCACATGCGAACCGCCAGCCTTCTTAATTTTACATGTGAACAAAGAAAATATCCAAGCGTTGCTATGTTTTACCGGAGTTCTGTTTTTTTAAATTCTGAGCAGCTTGGAAGTTGTTTTTCTAAATACATGTATTTATTTTTAAAGAACTTCCTTTGCAAATTTACGATGATATTATCATGTCCTCACAGTTGTTGTGCTTGTTTCTTCTTCTGTTTGGCTATTTGTCCCCCCCCCCTTCCTCTTTTTTTCTCCCCGTTTTTTATGCTCTTAACACTCATCAGCATAGCTAATTATAATAATAAAATGATAATAATGACAATGATGATAATTTTAATAATAATAAATGTATAAAAAATAGCATTTATATTTCGCATACCTCCTCATGACAGCAAGCTTTCTCTGCTTTACACTCTATTATTACCCCAGCAGACCCTATAACGCTCAGAAACATTCTCGGCTTCCGGCTTCCCGGGAAGCATACCGTGCAAGCAGCCGATTAAGTGCTCAGACATTAACAAACTGACACGATCTTTCGCTGTCTATAGCTGGGTACCCATTCTCATCAGGTTGAAGTGAGGAAAAATTCGTGAAAAGTTCCTTTCCCAATGAAGGACGCAACACCAGGCCCCTGACGGGATTCGAACCCACGACTTTGGTGTTGCGAGTCCGAGAGCATAACCAATCAAAAGGCCACCGATACTGCTGCTGCTGCTACTGCTGCTGCTGCTTCTGCTAACAATAACAAAAACAATAGCTATAGTGCCTTTGAAATATTTAAGCAATAGAGGCGTTATCTTTATTCGAGTATCCGCGATAAACGATAAAATGTATTTTGATCCTTTTACATGGAGACACCAGTATTGTGATGACGTTTGGGAAGAAGCCAAGTGACCGCTGGTACTGGTCACACCAAGGGTCCAACAGGTTTATTTTTTCTTCTTAGTTTGCTTGTTTACTTTTTGTTTTGATTGCTACCACTCGTCAACCCAACGGATGGTTGGAGGGCACCTCTGGTATGTCCTACATCTTTTTCCCTTTGTTGTTTCTGTCTGTCTGTCTTACTTTATCCCAGCACTAAATGACCATCATCGTGCCGATATGCTTCTCTTTATTCAAAATAAACAAACAAATTTGTCTTATCTTTTCCCAGTACTAAATGTGAGGTATCGTGGTGAAATCAGGCGCTCGTCAAAATAATGAAATCAAAGTTGGGGAATTTTTCCTAATTTTCTTTTTTTGGCTCAACACCTTTTACATCCATTCAAACATGCATTTTGGTGTGGAGTTTTGAAAAACGTCGATTAAAGATACAAAAGTTGTGAATTTTCAGTTTTAGAGAACTCTCATGCTATGGAAGTTGCTAAACGTGGTGCCATTTTCTCACTAAATTTACCTGTGAAACCAGGCGACTCTCACCTCCTTCAATCGCAAATATCTCAACTTCTATTCAACATAGATGGATATTTTTTGTCACCAAAATCAAGGCAATGAACAAGCTTTAAAATAACCCCATATGCCCAAAAATTGACGAGTGCCTGATTCCACCATATCCTGCCACAAATGACCATTGTCGTGTCGACGTGCTTTTATTTATTCAAATAAACAAGCATCGAAGGCACAGACCAGACAAATCAGATAAATGTCTTTCTCGGAGCTTTCCTTTTATGTAAGTTAGAGCTCCTGGGTGTCTCTCCATCTCTGTCAGTGTGAATGGGACTGGGCGTTGTTATGATGACGTCGCGCTGTCATGTTACACGTTCATTCTCTTCCACTTTCTTGTTTCGTTCTGCACGAAAGTGCCCTTTATGTCGAGAACTTCATACTCACTTTATACAAGTCTGTTGTACATGTGAACATTTTTGTGAATGAAGCTATTAACTGGGCTGTCTGAATTGGTGTTTAGGTCAACCCCATCCCCCATCCATCTCCCTCTCCTTCCTCTCCCCCACCCCCCTCCCCCGACCACATCCTCAAAACTAACACGTGGGAGGTTGGCTGGTGATGTGGTGTTGTTTGCTCTTTCTTTCCTATCAAACATAGATTGCCCTTATCTTTCCTTCTTATTTGTGTTAGATACTTTTGGGTAACGCCTCTAATTCAGTGTTTCTAATAGTGTTGATAGGGGCGTTTAATCTAGACCATTTCACCATTTGTAATCTGCGGCTCTTATATTATGACCTTGTTGTGTTGGAGGTGTCGTAAAACCCTTACTAAACCTAAACGAAATCCAACTCTTGCCTTTGTGAAACACTTGATTGTGCTGTTACCAATGGTCGATGGGAGCTCTGATGTCTTCTGGCCGTCAATGTTGTTAAAATATTGCACTGTTCGTTATATTGTTTCCGTCTACTTCTCGAGTGGTATATGGGCGCTCGAGTGTGGTCTGCCCTTTCGACTTTTCTCATTATTACTGCTATCGAAACTTTTTTTCTGCGAGTGGTTGGTGGGTGCTCCTTCTGTCCTAATAAACATCAGATAATCTATCGTCCTCGTCTTTTGTTTGTATGTTACACTCTGGTAACACTTTTTATTTTCAGAGCTTACATGACTTAATTAATTGTGTAGCAAGTGCCGTAAAACTTACCTTTAAAAAACCCAAACAACAACAACAACAATAACAGCAACAACAACAACAACAAAAGAAACAATCTTTTCCTTACACAAATTCAGTCGCGCTCGCGTTTACTCACTAAATGGCACACATTTAACAATAGGGATTAAAAATTAAATGTGCCCTTTGAGCGTGTACGCTCCTATTTCCAGTGTTTATACATGTTCTATACCCATCATTTCATTTTCGTTTTGTGGTCCTGATATGACGAGGCTTTTGACAGGCCGTTTTGCCTTTGACTGCAATTCAGCAATTTATCTCATCCTCGAAGGTCTTTTTTTCTGTATGTGTTACACTCGATACTTGAGTTATCAACCACAAGCTATGCATTATTTTCACTTTGCATGTATGAAAGGCCACTTTTATGGTAATTCGTAAATTCGCGGAGTAGGCGATTGTGATCTGAGTCTGTGCTGCGACTGTGACCCTTTAAAGTTGCAATGTGTGCTGGTACCATGGTATGTACACGCGTAAATGTTTGTGCATGTGTGTTCGTACTTGTCTGATGTGCGTCCGCGTCTGTTTTCATGCGCGTGTTTGTTTGTCTGTGGCCATGTGCGCGATTTCGTTTGTAGACTTATTACAGCGTGTGTGGTAGAGAGGTTAGGCGCTTTGCTGTTGCACGCAGAGGGGAGTTCGATTTCCATGTGGGGAAACTCTTTATGGAGTATCACGGTGTTTGATTAATTAAAAAAAACAATAATGTAGCACATTTTATAGCGTCTACTCCCGTGTGCACGCGTTGTAGTCCCCTCAGTCCGGGTTGGTCCTGACAGGCAGGGTCGACGCTCGCTCTCTAAATTATCTAAGTTGTGTCGAGGGGGGACGTAAAACAAAGCAAACAAAATAAAAACAACCCCCCCCCCAACCCCC
>NW_004797822.1:7460-8640 GCF_000002075.1 Aplysia californica
AGAGAGAGACAGACAGACAGACAGACAGACAGACAGACAGACAGACAGAGAGAGACAGAGAGACAGACAGACAGAGAGAGAGACAACGAGAGAGATAGATTCAGTGAAAGAGGCAGACAAACAGTCAGACGGACAGACAGAGGACCAAACTGTGAGAAGCTTAAGCACATCCTATCAGTCACACCTCCTTCTTCCGCACACTATGGCACGGGCCCGGGCACGACGTTTGTCGAGAATAGTGTCCGGTCCGGCAGCCTCTCGCCCCGGGCTGCCCAGCGGGAGGATTGGTGGTGCTGCTCTGTGCGGCAGGAAATCACGTCTTCTACCTGCCTGCATCCAGACATGGTTTCTGTGCACTCATGGGTGCGAGACACCGAGGCTCCGCCGATTTTTCAACTCGTTGCCTGCTGGCTGCACTCTCCCCTAAGTTTTAGAGCTACCCGAGTGACGAGTATCGCGTTGCTTCTGTATTCGACTTCCTCATGAAGGGTTTGCTTTTTGCGAGAGGTGAACAAAAGGAAGAAAAACGGGCGTCGATTTTATTCCCACATCTTTGCTGGAAGAGATAACTGGTATCGATTGTTGTGTTATAATCGTGTTGTGTGTCGCGTATCGTGAGGACCCCCCCCCCTCTTTTTTGGTAGGAAAGGGGGGGGGGGGTTATATTCTCACCCGGAAGCTTTCCACCCAACATTAACACGCAGAAGGATGACTGAATGCGTCGTATGAGGGCCGTGTAATAGCCACAGATCAGTGGCTTTGTGGAGAAGAAACCAAGTGAGACGGGTCAGACCCTCCGTGACCGACTTACGAGCTCCAGGTCGCGAGCAAGTCGAGGGCCTTGATAGTTTTTTTCCAGTGCTCCGAGACGCGAGACAATTGGAATGCAATGCGTTCTCTCTCTCTCTCTCTCTCTCTCTCTCTCTCTCTCTCTCTCTCTCTTTCTTTCTTTCTTTCTTTCTTTCTTTCTTTCTTTAGTCTTTCTTTCTTTCTTTTTTTTCTTTCTTTCTTTGTTTTTGTCTCACTGTCTCTCTCTCTTCTTATTTTCTTTCCCTCTCTGTGTATCTCTTTGTCTCTCTATCTCTCTTTCCTTCTATCTCGCTCTTTCACTTTTTTCTGTCTGTTTCTCTCTTTTTATCTTTCTTCTTTTTTCTGTTTCCCCTTTTCACACACTCTGTCA
>NW_004797822.1:8790-38790 GCF_000002075.1 Aplysia californica
CCCCCCCTTTCTATTTGTTTCCTCGGATTTTTTTGACATTATATTTTAAAGACAAAGGCCTACCTGAAATACTTTAAAGTAATGTTTCTATTTTTCTGCACTGCCGTTTTGCCTTGTCTGAATTGTCTGTCATACGACAACAATAAAAAGAACAAAAAAGCAGTAAAATAAGAGCGGTTTTGTTTTGTTTTGTTTGTACAGATGCATAAATTGATGTGTTCCTACCGTGTGGTGTATTGATCAGGCTATTTTTGGCTCCACTTCCCGGTTGTTCCGACTATGGGGAGATTATTTGGTCCTGAGTTGTTGGGTTTTTTCTGTGTTCGTCATAGTTTCCTTATTCTTGGGCTATCGGTCTGCCATAATTTTGAACTTGACTTGCTGATTGATGGTATCCTATAGCACTTTGCCTTTCATGGCACATGCAGGTTCTTGTATCAGCTAACGTTCTTTTTTGCCTAGAAATATGTCTTACCTTGAAAAAAATTCCCTTTTTGTGTTGTTTTATCGTCATTTGTGAATATCCGCACGTACGTTTACTCACAATTGCACTCGTGGGTGAATTTAAAAAAAATAATTTCATATCATCTGGTGATTTGAAAGGGTAAATTGGATTGGGGGGGGGGGGGTTACTGGTTGTATCATATCCCTTTCATATTGCTCCATAGTTTCAATTCCTCCTTGCTGTCAATTGTTATAAATCAGCCGATTTGTCGGAGTTCTTTATCGTGAGGCCCGACGGCGCCACCGGTTCGTCCTACTTAATTAATTTTTTAAAAAACGACCTCTCCACGTGTCGTTTCTTTCTCTCTGTCTTACCCTTTTCCCTAGCGCAAAATGAACGTTGCCATTTAAATTTGTTGATGATGCTGGATCCGTACCTCAGTTGATCTGCACCATTGTACGAGGTTTTTCTTCTTTTCTTTCTCTCTGTTGTTTCTGTCTGTCTCTTACTTTGAAGGTGGTTGGTGGAAGCAATTGGTAGGTCCTATTTCTTTTCTTTTCCCCTGTTGTTCCTGTCTATCTTTCTTACTTCTTCCCTGCACTATATGACCGTTATTGTGTCGATATGCTTCTTTTTACCCAAATACAGATACAAACTTCTCTTAGTTTTTTCCCCGCAATAGTTGTCAATTGTTATGTCGATGTACGCATCTTTACCAAAGAAGTGGGTAATTGGCGGACGCTCAGGTGTGGCCTGCTCCTTCTTACTTATCCAGAATGTATTGTCCTATCTCCCTTCCTTCTTTTCTTTGTATGTTACCGTCGAATAACACCTCTAAATTTCAGCATTTAAATGAATAATATGAACTATTTGTGTTGCAAGTGCCCTTAAACTCTTACTAAAAACTAAAATTAAACTTACTTTTTCGTCACACTAAATGACCGTTGATGTGTCAATGTGTTTGTTTTTACTCAAACCAAACCACCAGCAGTTTAGTGCTCTGACAGTAGTTGAGTCCTAGTTGAGTCCACGTATTTGTGGCTTTTCTTTGTTTGCCGGGTGTAGCCCCGCCCCAGATACAACCTTTCCGTGTCTACAGAGCTTTATACTCAATCCGCCATGCACTTTGAGGACCATACACGTCAGATCTATGGTCATAATGACACTTACTGGGTAGTTGGTGGTGCTCTGGTGTGGTTTGCTCCTTTCCAATCCATCTATCATCCTTATCTCTTCTCCCTTCGCTGCCCCCCCCCTTTTTTCTGTTATTCTCTAGTAATACGTCTAATCTTCAGCATTTATATGGGTTGCTAGTGCCGTCAAACATACTAAAACTAGAACCTAAACAGTCGTTACTTCAGACTCAATAGTTTTCAAGTTTCCCACAGCCTAAAACTTTATTGCTTTATTCATGTAAAATGTCTGACGTCTTACTTTTTGTGGGGTTTTTTTCCTTTATCATTTCAGATTGCAAGTTTGTGGAGGTAGAAGGCAGAGAGGTAAGCTTCTCCGGGGACTTGGTAAGAGCAAGACCTTTTGAGAGTTAATGTTCGCATAAGGGAGGTGTCTGTGTTTATGTTGCAAGCCGCCTGTACCAGCGCCTTGATGAGGGCAAAGAACCAGATAATCCTCCTGGGAAAACGGGGAACGGAGGGAGGGAGCAGCTTGCCTGTATCGACTGTACCTACAAAAGGGTCTCTGTCTTCTAAAAGTGGCTTTTTAGTAATGGTGGAGTGGTTGCGCCCTCTTTCCGTTTAGACGGTGACTGCTTGATTTATTTGTTTGTGTGTGAGTGTTTGTGTGTGTGTGTGTGTGTGTGTGTGTGTGTGTGTGTGTGTGTATGTGAGTGAGTGAGTGAGCATGCATGTTAATGCGTGTACTATTTTATGTGTGTGTAAGGACACGTATGTGTGTGTGTGTGTGTGGGGGGGGGGGGGAGTTGTGTCTGTAACGACTTGTCGCTGTGTGTGAGCGTGTATGTTTGTGTGTGTGTGAGAGAGAGTGTGAGTGAGTATGTGTGTGTAAGTGGATGTAAATGAGAGTGCATTTGTATATGAGATTGTGTGTGTATGTGTGTGTGCAAATATACGTATGTGCAATGTTGTTGTTGTCTGGATGGTTTTTTCTTTTGTTTGTTGTTGTTTTTTTGGAGGGGGGGGGGGGTGATAGTTGGGAAAGGGTGAAGGGAGGGAATGGTAAATGGGGGAGTAGTGGAGACATGCACAATAACAATGGAAGTTTAAAAAAAATGTCAAATAGGTCATGTCATGATATTTAGACTAAGATATAGTTATTCTGTGATATGCTCCCTTCTCTCTCAGTGCGGTGTGCAGCACATGATCAGAAATGGATGACTCAAATATTTTTCGTGGGGTTTAATTCCTGAATGTAATGATGAGCACCTCTGAAATGCTATCATCTTAAACTCTGGTTGTTTTTAGTTTCAGTCATTGGTCTTGTTTTTTTCTTGCTGTTAATGGCCGTTTTAGTGTCTGTGTACTTATTTATATTTTCACTAATATTGGTTTTGGGAAAACTACTGTCCACTTCCCTTTTAAGCAGAGAGGGAAATCCTTCTGGTGGCAATGGCGGATATTGTCATTCTTTTTTCTTTGTTTTGTTGGAACATTTTGCTTCACTTTTCAGTGAACAGGATTATTTAATACCACCATTGTTTATGACCCACCCTCAATAAATGTTCTCTGAATTTCGGTTGCAGGTGCTCTCAGGAAATATTGAAAATGTTCCAATCAAAGAAAAAGCAAAGTTTCCACAGTATTTCTTCCCAGAGGTATGCCTGATTGAATTTTCTCAGTTATATATGTATGACTATGACTAAGCATTAGGACTTAAGGTCTCATTGACTGTTCAGTGTAAGACTCTATCATACATCACTTTTCAAAATGTCACATGGCAAAATTTTACATTAATCAGCTGATATATATGTGATCACCTTAGGATTGTACTGTTTAAAAAAAAAAAAAATTAACCTAGATCTAGAGTTATTTGGACAATATTTGACGAATTTCAGTGGAGTTTATTTTGTGGTTGTTTTTATTGCCATTTTAAAAATAATTTTGTTAAAAAGTAAAGTCTGTGTAAAATAAATATAATGGGTATTTATGAAAATTGTAAGTATTGTTTCTTTATTTTTCTCCTTTATTTCAGTTCAAATGGTCACGCAAAGGCTTCCTAAGAACCCGATGGAGCATTAATAACTGGTACTGTGATTTACTTCTTGTCATGTTCTAATTATACATCTAAGTTGTTCAGTGTTGCTGTTCGTATGGAAATGAATTTGAAAAAATTTTCCTTTCAAATGTCTACTTCTGTGAGAACGATATTATAATACAACATTCCTGTAAACGAGTCAAGCTTATGCAATGCTCATTTTACTCTTATCAATCACGATGTAAGTAGTAGCAAAAAAAATAAATGGTTATTACCTCTTTATGAAGGCAAAAGGCAGCTGAGGTTGGAACTTGTGCTCGTGTATCTTCAGTGTCATTTGAAGTTAGATTTGTGACTTTTTAATTTAAAAAAAATTTATATTGTTGCCTGGGGTGGGGGGGGGGAGGAGTTAGTGTCAGACAACTGTATATTGTACTCGTATATTGACTTTTATCCATTTATATTGTTTAATTGTGAAAGTACTTGTAAGGTTTAATTGTTTATGTCTTGATTTTTTAATTTCCTTTCTGTTTTTTTCTCTTTTTTCCAGTATATTTGACCTTGTAAACATTCATCTTTTCCATGATGCCTCCAACATTGTTGCAATGGAGTCTGTAAGTTGTGGATTTTGTGTCTTTTCCAGAATTAACATCATTCCGAATTCTAATAAGTTCCTCAGAATTTTTCTTTTGATTATCATTACAAAGTACTGCTTTTATTGCCTTTTTCTCTGAGAAGCTCCTGAAGATGTTTTTATTATTTTTACCTCAACTTCTAAAAGTACTTTTTTCTGTCTTTTTGGACCGTGTATGTTTAATGACTTTACGTGCAGTGTGCTCGTTATCCTGTATCTGCCCTTGGATTTTCGATGACAGTTTATAATGCTGATTTTTTGACAAAGTCTCAGAAATCATAACAAAAGTCTTGTATATAATTTGTGTGGTGCATTTAGGCTCTGCGTTATCAGATGAAATAGTATGATATAGGGTACAGTATTTGATTTATTGTATATGTTAATGTCATCGACTCAATGAAGTTCATTTAGCCCTCCGGGGCGGTGCTACTGACTGAAGTGTCTTTAGGCCATTCCCAAAGGGGGGACATTAACATGTTCTTATGCTTACTAGAATTGTAAATGGGCTGATTGATCTGTGTCATGCTCATAACTGTGCCTGAACTGCGTACAGGGAACTGCTGCTTTTTCTTTCCTAATCCTTACTATCGTCAATTTTCCTCCACTTCTTTTTGTATGTTTGTCACTCTCTTGTAACCTGTTATTTCCGGGGTGCCTTGATAGTCAAAGAAGACTTTGTACTGTTGAAGCTAGAGAGGTGAGCAGAGTAAGTCTGAATCCCTATATGGACTTCTCTGTTGACATCCACCCCTTGGCGCTCATATGACCTTATGCAGTTGCGAGCGGAAAGTGAAGGCAAAAGGAGACGACAGGACATTGTTAGAGAGCAGGAAAGGATGTGAAAGGAGAACATTTTTAGAGAAGATAATTTTCCATTGCTATCCGAATTCGAACCCGGGACCTATTGAATGAGAGGCTTAACCTCTAGGCCACAAGAGCCCCCGAATACAGTTTCCCTGAAGAAAAAGGAGGCAGTTACTGTGTGGTTGGGGGCACACAGTATCTGATTCATTTTATTGTCACACAAAAAGAAGAAAAAGGATAGAGCATTATAACTTTCTCTGTTGTTGAAATCATGTTGTTTCTTTTGTTTATTTCCAGAGCCCTTCGGTGTATTCAGGAAACCGACAAAGAGCTTTATTACATACATTACAAAGGTATTGAAGTAATCAGTTTGCTCTGTCTTATAGTATGAGAGAAATTTGTAAAGGGAAACATGATACCGTCATTTATTTTACTAGTTTTGTTATGAAACATTGTGATAAGTATTGTATTACTATTTGCAGTTTTTGTGTTTTGTTTTGTTCTTTCAAAATCGTGTAGAATCATGTGATTTTGCTCTTGTGCAGAATCATGTACTCTTCTCTGTAAAGTAAAGATAGAGTATTATATATTATTTTTGCTCATTGGTTTGTTCCTTAATACGAATGTAAGGGTTTTTTTTTTTAAAGCGTAGAAGTATGACTATTTTTCTCATGCTGATGTACTTGACTTGATCTTGATTTTATACAGACATGATTGGTGGATATTTTGGATAATAGACATGGGTTGTGTGTCTTTCACCTATTTAGCTTACTTCACCAAACCAAGAAAAAAGGAATTCTTATAATCTTCCACTTTGCCTTCTTATGTCTAAGGATATAATTAATTCAACATATATAAATTAGAATTCAATATATTTTTCTGTCTTTAAGGCAAAATTTTGGTAAGGTATAAAATCATTCTAAACTCTTTGGGGCTGTGCAGCTCTAATTGCTTATAACTTTTATTTGAAATATTAAAGGACATGCTTTTTTCACCCCAGGTTTGAAAATGATAAATACAGCAAAGTTCCATTGTTCATATTTGGAGATTTCAACTTTCGTTTGGACTCCAATATTCTTATTAAGGTGAGTTCAAGACCAACAACTTTTTCAGTTTTAAAGTTCGATTTGTATTCACTTCTTAAGGTGCTCTTGAACAATACCAAATTTTTAAAAATCAAATGAAAAATTTGTTGATCAGGATTTTGTTTCAACTATATTCTTTTCTTGTAATGATGTCCATCGTAATTTCAAAGGAAACAGCCAGTAATTTGCTCTCATGTCTTAGCCATCAGTGAAACCCCCCCTCTCAAACACGAAAGAGCGGTTCTTCTCTGGTATTTTTTTTCCATTTTATATTGATCATCTACTTATTAGAGACCTATTTTTAGAGTTTTTTAAATTAGAGGTGTTAGTAGACAGTAACATACAAATATAAGGAAGAAGAGAGATAAGGGTGATTCATGTTTGATTGGAAAGAAGGAGTAAGCCATACCAAAGCACCCGCCAGCAGCCCATATGCTTCTTTTGTATACTGTGAGATTTCCCATAAGCATATTTGCTTAAATCATTGATTTGATAATTTACAACACGAAGACAAAAACTGCCAAGCACCCTGGTGACAGGTCAGGGTGTTTTTTTTCTTTCTTTTAGCTGCCAATTCAGGTCTTTCTTTTTGGTATACTGCCAGTGGGTTTTTTTCTATACCTGCTATTTAAAGGCATTCCAGATGAAGAAGGTTATGTACCTGATAAAGTTGCACATACATCTGCAAAAAGAGAGCAAGGTGTTCAAAACTGTTTTGCTTACACGTCTGCCAGGTCTTTTTAATTTATGTATGTTGTATACAATATGGCTGCATGGGGACTAATTGACCAATGACTTTCCAACTAGAAGGGTGCGAATTAAGAACAAATTTATGAATGCTTTAATGGGATGAGAAATAGTGGTTTAAAGAAATATGGCAGAAAATAAAAGTTCTGAGCACTGGTTGTTTCCTTAGTTTTTGTTTGGGAATCATTCCAGTTTCTTGTTGAAGAGAAAGTAAATCAAGTTGCAAGTTAACTGATCATGCCTAGTACATGTACTTATGTTATTTCATTCCTTAAGATAATTTTTGATGATCTCTACATATCACTTGAGCTTATCTTTTTTGTGATGGAAGCTGAAGTTCAGTTTAAATGTCAAGATAGTTTCAGTTAGATCACTTGTGGTGTGTGGTCTGGGACTTCTTCTGTGGTGCTGTTGTGTTTAGCTGTTCTTCTAAATTGTGGTCTCCATTGTGCCGAGTCACAGTAAATTCCAGCTCCACATTATGTGATATTTTTGTAATATTTTATATCAACATGTTTCAGGTTTTTTAAAAGAGAGTCAGGGCATACTAATCTTAGACATTAAGACTTAAAGGGGCACATATTTTCGGCAAGCAGTTCAAATGTTCTAAGCATGAAAAGCTAAATTTTTCAGGAGAGCTGTTTCTTTCTTTTAGCCATTGTAGCCATATTGTGTATCTCCTTTTTGCTTTTTAAAATTTATATAAAATTTGAATTTTGACAAAATATTTCTCGAGTTCTTGCAACCAATACAACAGATTAAGAAAGTGCAATTTTAAAAAATTCAAAATTTCACTTTATTTCGGGCTTATTACAGCTGGCCAATGATATTTGTTTTGTCAGAGTTATGACTTGCACAGTATAATTTTGTTATTTTGTGATACTCTCCAAAACAGGAACTGACAAGAAAGTTAGTGGCGTGCCAGACAAAGGGTAAAAAGGACCAGGTGAACAAAATTGAGTACACAGAGGAAGGAAATGGAAAGGTGAGAAAAATAAGTTGTCACGGTACTGTAAACCTGATTTTTTAAAAAGTAAATTAATGGGCTTTTTATTTTTATGAACCAGCATTTTTGAGAGTCGTAACTTAAGAGACAAGGCTTTAATTTTTGTTATCTAAGTAAGGGAGGCTTGAAAGATTGGGTCAAGGCAAACTTCTTCTCAGGCTGCAACATTTTAATCTGTGGTTGTTATTGAGTGAACTGTTGTTTTATTTTGTTGTCTTGATTTAGAAAATTGAACCTACATTGTTATTGTGGTGACAAAAATGGGACTAATGCTTTCTTTTTTTATCTCTAGATTGTTCTGACTATTGGAAGCAAGAGTTTTGACTACTACGAAAAGCACACAGATCTGTTTGCCAACATGAACAAATGGGTATGCTTTATTAACCTTTGAAGTTCAGATTGGCGATTGAGGACCAAAATATTTTGTCAGTGAAAGATAATATTTATCTTTATTATTTTGTTCTTACTTCAAACTTGTTGTAGTAGAAACAGTCAGTTTCATTCTTTGTATGGTGCATTATATTGCTTGTTGCTTTTTCAGGTGTTGAATTCTTCGGAGTCAATTGTAAAAAACTAAATTTGTTTTCTTACTCCCGTCAATCACAAGTTACAGGGATAGGAATTATCCTCAAACCTCCAACAGGGGACTACTCATTGTCTCCGCTATTGGGGTGCCACTCACATGCCAAAATGTGTCTGATGTAAGGGTGACATCTTTTGTCGGTTCTAACTCACTCCTCTGTGGACCTGCCTATCTGCATCTGGTAGATTGTTACTTCCTTAAAAAAACAACTTTATTCATCTAAAGGTTTTGACACTTACTTTTAAATATAGAAGTCTCAAGTTTGGTCTCTGCAAAATCACAGGGAGTTTAACTTTTGAGTAGTTTGAATTGATTGAGAGCCAGTTGCAGATAAATATAGAATAACATGTGATGCCTCAATATTCTTTTTGAAAAGAGAATATTGATCAGTACTAGAACACCGCCAAACCAAATGACCAGTCTGTTAAGCCCTGAGGGTGGAATGTTGTTCACTGCAGTCACTGCAGACAATTGTACATTTGCTTTCCATTTTGTGAATGACCTGTAGCCAGCTAAGTGCCCCAGTTCATGAATGTGGCAGGTAGAGCTGTGCAGGCTGTGTCCAGGCAGGGCTTTTACACACAGCCCAGTGCGGTGTAGAGCTCAAAGTAATTGCTTGTATTTTCCCCTGGCAAGAGGCTCATTTTAGTAATTGCTGTGAAAGGATGATAGTGGGCTAGTACATAAATACCACTCGCATAGTTCATGAACCTGGCTGTATTCCTATTTTATTGTTTTTTGGAAAGACTGCATTTTCAGGTGAACTTCTTCGTAGTGGATCGAATTTAGTATTGTGGTGCTCTTCTTTTTTAACAGTGTGTTTGAAAATAGTTCAGTGAAGAGAGCTTTTTGATTTGGACATTTCTGGGTTTTGTTCTGTTTCAGTTGCATCAGTTTGATACAGAATTCTCCTCCTTCAGAGATCGACTCTTTGAGTTTGATATTTCATTCTCCCCAAGGTAGAAACGTGTCCTGATCTATAATTGTATATTTTGCAAGAGAAAGAGAGGAAGGGAGGAAGAGAGAACAAGAGTGAAAGAGCGAGAGAAAATGAGAGAGTATGAGAGGGAGAGAGAAAGAGGGAGAGAGAGAGAGAGAGAGAGAGAGAGAGAGAGAGAGAGAGAGAGAGAGAGAGAGAGAGAGAGAGAGAGAGATGAATTGTGATTTTAGATGTCTTAAGGCCCCCCCCCCCCCCCCACACACACACACACACACTCACACAATTTAGATCATTTAGTGGGTGGGCTGCCTGTGAGGGCCAAGCCCAGTTGAGATTTTCAACGTCTTGGCAAACAGTTGGAGATCCTGAATGAAAGACTGTCCCCTTGCAGGAATGGAACTCGCATCTTCTTTGTGGGATGGTGAAGCATCTTAAATGTTACACCCCAGGAGACACAAATGGAGAGAGACAGACAGATAGACAGACAGACAGACAGACTGAGAGGAGAGAGAGAGAGAGACTTTTTTTCCTTATAGAAGTAGATACATGTTGTGGCAACTAATTTAGATGTGCAGTTTTGTTAATTTTTTTTATTAAAGATTTTTTTTTTCTAATTGGAATAGGTGTTTGTGCGGAGGGGATTGGGGGGGGGGGGGGGGGGGGGGGGCGGTGAGCTAGGGAGCTAACATTGTTTTGACTTGAGAGCATTATTTTTCTATAAAGAGTAACAGTTTTGTGGTTATATGACTAAAATATGTTTTTCACAATAACTGTGCTGTAAATGTTCAGCTCTTCTTGTCTCTATATGTCCTGCTGTAAGTGCTTTTGTTAAATTTACCATTTGTAAATTTATCCTTCTTTCAGCTACCCTTTCTGTGAAGATGTTGCTGATGGCATATCCTACATGAAAACGAGAGTTCCCTCATGGTGTGACCGAGTTTTGCTGACACATTCTGTCAAGGATATACTCAATCAGGTCTGTACTGGAAACTGAAACCAAGAGTTCTCACCAAGGTCACTGAGGCTGAAATCTTGAAGGTGGGGAACAACCAAAGAAAGGAGAGAAAAAAGGGAATTCTGGATGGCTCTTTTTCAGACTTCATCTTGCTTAGGGTTGCAACATTCAGTGTGAACCGCAATTAATTACACCTCAAAATGTTTTTGGTGAAGAGTCTGAATCAGCCAAAGTATGCATCTCCTGTTGAACTGTGAAGAACCTCGAAGTGCTCAGTTCATCAATCGCTCGTTTCATAATCAGTTTTCACAAAATTTCAAACCAAAAATGCACTTTCAAAGCAATCCCAATAGGAGGCAGCCATTTACAAATTAGTTTTGCTTTGAATGTGAGATTTAATACTATCCACCCTGAGCACGCAACACTTACCCTCATGGGCCAGGATACAGATGCGATACCTGCTATATCACATCGTCGCCGATCGACGTCCCGTGGGGAAAAGGTGAGGCTTCTTACCGTCAGCGATTAGCGTCCATAATTCGTTGGTTATTTTTCTAAGGTAAGAAGATGATCAGATGTCACACTTGCATGAAAAAGTTGATCCGTGTTTCAACTTTTCTATGGAATTTTTCGTTTTCTTTTACTCTTGATGTGGTTTTTTGTTGTTGTTGTTTTTTTTTAGATTTTCGAGTCAACTTTCATCTGTGATTATACTATAAGCTATTCATGAGATAAAGTATGTCTGCTGCTGAAGAATTACTATTTTGCATTGTCAGTTGTATTTGCTTTTCTTGTTACAGGATGCCACTAATGCAGCAGCCTATGATTTGATAGGCAAAGACGTTTGCATGGGGGATCATAAGGTGAGAGAACTACATTATTTGTCTGTAGGGTAAACTCAACTACTTCTTTATGGTGGAAATTATGTTTTCCTGTAATTGTTATTTTCATTGGGTTTTTTTCTCTAGAAGAAGTGTTGAATGTTTTGACTGTTGAACTTGCTCCACAGCCATAAAATCCCAGGTGGTGGATAGGTGTAGTCTGCTCCTTCTATTTCTTTTCAATATGAGTATTGTCTGAATATGGTCCTGACATAATGTTATTGTTTTTCTTCTGTTTTAACATAAACTGCAGCTCAAAAACAGCTGGAAGTTATAACCTCTGGACTTCGAAATGACTGAGGGAAAAAAAAGTCCATCTCATAATTTCCTTCTTATTTGAGATATGTGACACTTTGTAGCTTACATTTGGTTTTGTCAAGATATGCTGAAACTTGTATCCAGTTTTCTCGACTGTTAAATATGCTACAGTAGTACTTGTATCACGGTGCACCGGCAGTGAAATTTTAGTTTTATTGGGTGTCCCCGCCGAGCGCTTTATCACGTCAGGGTCACGGGGGTCAGCTCCCTGTCGCCACTCTGGGCTGACTTCATTTTTGGTACTTTCCAACGTACAGTTTTAGGTGTATCCTTGTATTTATGGTAATTATCATTTAATGCACCCAAAGCACTCATTTCTGCTCTTGAGACCCAAAAAACAACAGACATTGTAACTTGTCTGGTTATTTCGTTAGACGCGCTGAAGTCGGCAATGCTAAATTGTAAAATTTTTTGTACAGGTGTGAATGAAAAAAAAATCAATATAAAATAAAAAGCATGACAAAAACTGTCAAACTTTTGGAACATGAACGACATAGCATTGGTGCAGATGCTCAGAAAAGTTGGTACCTGCGTGTATAATAGGAAGCTGTAATTTTGCAACTTTATCCATCTGGCACACTATTCGCTATGAAGTAATTCCTCCAAATACAACTTTATGTGTCTTATATAATTAGGAATATTGGCATGTTTTCTCTAAAGTTTATCAAAATTACCCTGATGTCTCTCTGTGAAAAAATGTGCAAACCGATTTTAGTGCCAGAATACATCTACAACAATGTAATACACGAACAATAGGCTATCAGATACATAAATTATTCCTTATTTTTCTTAAAATGCTAGATCTAGGTTTTGAAAGTTGACTGAATAACAGGGATGACTTCTCGTGATTGTATTATTAGAATAATTTCTAGCTTTCCAGTGACACTGAACCAGGCTTTTCCAGCTGTTATTTGCGTTTCTATAACCATTTTCAATAACTGACAATGTTTTGATTTCTTTACATTCATAAGTGTCTGCGCCTTTGTCCGACACAAAAGCTGAGAGTGAATGTTAGCTGTCATTATTTTTATTCCATACAAGAAGTTCATCTCTTCCCATTTATTAAACACACTTTTGTGTTTAAAAAGAATCTTATAATATATCTTTCTTAGATGTATGCAGGCTGCCACAGACACAGCATGATTCATGAACAAACATAGAGTTACTTTCTCTTGTTTTTTGGTAGAACAAGAGCTAACGCTGAGTGTCTTTAGTTAAAATATGCAGATGTGCATCTTTCTTCTCTTATAACTTGACTATTACTACTCCCGCAGATTTAAGATTTCTCATGGTAAAAGACATGATATTTGTAGTCAGTTTAACACAGATTTTGGAGAGATCTGTCGTGCCTTTTTAAAATAAAGAATAACTATTCATAAGTATTTAACTAAAATAGGACATATTGGGTACTCTACAAACACATATCTAGAACAACTAAGGCACAGAAATTAACCGTTCCAACGCAGAATAAATCTAAAGACATTGAGCTTTTAGAACTTACGCGTAATGGTTTGCTGTATGGAATGGGGAAGAAGTTATATCGTTTCAAACGTGGACAAAAAGGCGAACTTCTTAACCGACAGCGGCAAATTCGCTTCAGGGTTCATTAACCGCGTGACCCTGAGCCGGGAAGCTCCGGCGGGCTGCTGAGTCACGCTAACTAAAGGTGACAGAATCGGGCGAGAATTCATGGTATATGCAATAAATATATTGATAGGTAATATCTGTCAGTTGGATATTGTGTATTTGCTGTGAGGCTTTCAGGTTTTTCAATGAAGTTTGTTCAATTTATGAACATAACTGTAAAGATATCTTTTGTATGGACTGTGAATTCTTTCTTTGTCTGTGTGGTTGGACGGCACCACCAGTTGGTCCCACTTTTTTCTCTCCCTTTTTATCATCTGTCTCTCTTACTCTTTCCCTTCACTGATTGACAGTTCTTGTATCAATGTACTTCTCTTTTCTACAAATTTATCCTGTTGTTTTTTCATTTCATTTTTATCTTATTTAATAAAATGTTTGTTGTTTCATCTTTTGTTTTGCTTTGTTTTTGTGTTTCTCTTTTATTATTTCCTCACTTCTACTTTATCTCGAGAATGTAACTCAAACATGTACGCTCTATGCAGACACATTTTCTAGATGAAGTCGGCGGAAATTTCCTGAACCATTGTTCTTAAACAACCTCACATTATTAATAGATTGTTGAAGGTATAAGATAATGTTCATAATTTCCGGAAGTTGGTTTATGTGTAAATATGGTGTTCTTTTTTCTTACACATTGTAGCTAATTACAAACGGTGGGCATTTTATTAAGCAATGGGAAATGTCCACGTACTATAGCATATTAAAGCATTCAGATTATTTATTTATTATATTACTGATTGTTTTTGTGCTCTTTAGTGTTGCTCGTCTTAAGGTATCATTTTTTCCCTTGTTATTTGTTTTAAGAACAATGAACACTATTTAAACTGGAAAAGAGGTTTGTAGCGTCTTGATCTCTGAATCAAAATTTTTTTAATAGATACAGGTGTGGTGAGCAAGCCCTCATTCAGTTTCTCTGGTCGTCAGTTGTAGAGTATCATAAAGTGTGTCTTTTTTAAAATGAACTTTACAGTTTATTTTGCTTTCTCCCATTTATTTGCTTTTAATTTTTATTTCTTTTCCAGCCGGTTTATCTTGCTGTTCACATGAAACCTGGAAAAGGTAACAGGCTGTCATCAGTGGCGCCAGAGTCTCCAACAATCAACTCTCTTCCTGTGCTTGAGCGAAAACGCACTCGCACTCTGTCTATTAATGGTGAACCCGTGGGTGGCCTTGATTTAAACAGAGTCAATCTTGACCTTTCCAGGCTTAACATACATGATTACGCTGTGTTCGAAAAAGAAAATGACCTAATCCCTGAGTTTAGGGCTAGCATTAAGAATAAAAGGAGCTTGGAGGGGGATGCATCAGCTTCTGGTCCTGGTGTTGTTAGGAAACCGTCGTTTCAAGACGTAGCTAGAAAAGTTTGTAGGATGGAGAAGGTTCTCCTCAAATGGCCAGGGCGGCCTCGCAGTCGCCATCACAGCTCTTCCTCAGAGGATTATCCTTCTGAAGAAGGTGGAGATGTACGTCCAGACTACTCTCAAGGTGACTCAAAGACTGAAAATGTCAGTACAGGTTGTCTGTTGGGCAATGAGGAAGAAAAGCTTAAGAATTCTGTCTCTGGGAAGGAAAATTTCTTCCCCACGGAGGCCAACAATAATCAAAATAGTTCCTTCTCCAAACTGTCAGATGGTCAGGGAGAGAGCACCATTACAAGTGACTCGGGCATAACCTTAGAGATGAAGTCCCCTGGAAGTTTTGCAGCTGAGCAAAGTAGTGGGGCAGGGGGATTGAGCCTCAAGCCAGGAGAGCAAGTTGATTGTGGAGATGTTGGCGAGAAGCCCCTGGATGTTGTTTTGCTTGCTGAGCATAGTGGTGAAGTGCATGTGGACTGTCCCCCACCTCGCCCCTGCACCCCTGTGTCAAACAGCCAGCCTGGCCCAGCCCCAGCCCACAAGGCCAGTGAGAAGGCTGACACTGAGGCTTCGGCATCTTCTGCTGGGTGTTGTCGCTGTGTTGTGCTATAAATCCTGACTCTTCCCTACAATTTTCGCTGTTGTTCTGTTGTGTAAGTTTTTCAGTTTCTTTATTTACTTCATCTCATATCAGCCCCCATTTTTTTTTTCTCTCATATCTTCATTACCTGGCTTCAGCTGCAGACATCGGCATATTTTATTTTTCATATAGGGAGTAATTCTTGTCATTTCATAATGACTAACAAGCTTTTTTTTAGCAATACTCGGATAACTAATTTATGAACTAAAGCCGTTTGCAGAAAAACCTTTTGCAACTTAAAAAGAAATTGTTGCCACAACAGACAACATCATTCTAGTAACATCCTTGTCATAAATAATATATTTTCAGTGTAATCTTTCTTCATAGTCCTATAACAAGAGGTATATCTGATGTATACAGCTGCTTCTAAAAGGTTTTCAATGACTTGGAGCTTTAACTTCAGTGTAGTCAAAGTACCTCGTTCTCACATAGAGATAACAAATGTCTTTTTGGTAAAGTGTTCTTACTAACCGAAAGTTTGGTCAAGCTACCATGGTGACAGACAGACCTGCTGCCACCCACTGTCGCTTTTAAGATATGTGCTGTGGACAGGATTCTTAGCCTGTGCCCTTGTTGGCATAGTATGTCAAATTCCTTGATGGGCACACACGTGAGATGTAGTACGAATTACACTTACATTCACACTCACACTCAAGGGTTGGTGTTCTCACACACAATCAGTTGTAGCTCACAAAAAATGAAACACAAATGTTTTGAGAAGGAAATAGATGGACATTTTTGCATACTTGTATATTTGTAGTTGACTTCGAAGTGCAAAGTGAACATTTTTAAAATCAATTACTGATGTGCTGTGGAATTTTTCATTTCTTAAAGAAAAGTCACTTCTTTATCATAGCCTTTGAAATATTTAGGTTTGGTACATTTTTATAAAAAGAAAAGCTGCTTACCATCAGTTTAGAATAATTATAATGACTTAATGATTAACGATTTTTTCCTTTCTTCTTATGAAAATCATTGGTAGTGGTGTTTAAGAATTTATTTTTCAAGTGGAGAGGTAGGTGTCCTGTCATTATTATGAAGCCTTTGGTGTATCAGAGAAACAAATGAATATTCAGTGTTCAGTTTGCCAAATTGCCTTTTGTTTTTCCTTGGAAGCTTTGCGGACAGATTCTAAAGGTGCATTGTGTTGGTGACAGTAATAGTTTATAGTATAGTCTTGGGTCCCCTATGACTTTACTATAACACTCTTAGCCAATGTATTCACTTAAATTTACTGTCTCAGCCCCCCCCCCCCTCCAAGGAGATGCAGAACATTTGTCAATCTGTACAATGAGCAAACACTGTCTTCTGAGTGTTGCCTTGAAGGCAGCCAGGCATCATGGTGTCTTCTTTGATCGTATCATTACCAGTAATAGGCTTTGATGAATTGTTTTTAACTGCTGATGTGTATCATCTTCACAAAGTTGAAGGTTTTGAAGGCCAAGGGCAGTTATTATTTTCTTCCCAAAAGAATAATTTAGAAATAAAGTATCTGATTCATTTCATAATGGGGAACAAAAAGCCCTGGTCAAGGTTAGATATGCCATTTATATGAGTAATTTCTGTCGAGGTTCACCCATATGCTTCTTGAAATGGGCAGGATTTATACTTGTGTACATTTAAGTGATCATATGCTTCTTGGAAGGCTGAGTATGCTTTTGTTTATACTGCCTTGCTGTTTCATTTTCTTTTATCTCTTCAGTGTTAAATATTCATGAAATTTTTTTCCCTACAAACTCAGACTTAAGCTGTTATCCAGTTGTTTTTAAAAAAAGGTTATTTGATTTAACTTGGAAGTTTTTTTTTTCTGTGCTGTCATTTTAGACTTACATCTGTAACATATCAGCATTTCTCTTCTAATATAAAATATTAGATTGGTTTTTTTGTTTGTTGTGTATTTAGCCTTTTTTCCCCCCTTCCCAATCAATTTCAGTCTTCCTCCTTTTCATCCTGTTTCAGATTTTTGAAGATCATTTTGTGATACTTTGGTGTCTGCGTACTGTAAAAGAATGTGCTGTTTTCTGTTTGTTATCATTTCAATGCATGGTGGTTTTTTGTTTGTTTGTTTTTTATTTTTTATGTACTCTCATTTCCTCCATTCACCCGTGCCCAGAATGTTTTGACTGTCACATTTTATGTCAGTTATCTCCTTCCTTGGCAGCTTTCATATGTTTGCTTTTTTATCTGTTCAATATTTGGTTCTTTTTTGTTCTTCGTTCTTTGCATGCTCCAATTTATGTAGTCCTGGCTGCTATCTCCCAAAGTTTTGTGAAATCTTTTAAAACTTTTTCCTTTTTGAAATGGGAAAGAAGTTTTTTCCCTCCTTTTAAAAAAGATATTAAAACTTATATATCTTGGCCTAGACCAGTATTTTAAATTGTAGAATAATCTTAATTTCACAGCTCTATTATTTTCGCGGCTTTTTAAAATAGTGAAATACTGCTTATGTAAAGCTTCAATGAAAAGTGGAGTTTTGAAAGCGCTCATTGACAGACATTAGTGGGAAGCTTTTTCTGTAAGGCTTCTTGGTAGGCTCTGTTCCTTGACTGCTCTCTTTTTCTTCTTAGAGGCATGAACTGGGTTTTGGGGTCAGAAAGTATTTTAAGACTTTGCCTGTTTCTTTGAGTTAAACTCACAGAATGACTTGTCTAGTGTGACTTCTCCAGATGTTTTTCAAAGACTTGTTTGTGGCTAGGTTTCTAGTTTGTTAATTAATATCAAGATAAGAAGTGGCTTAACAGTGACCTTTTTATGTCGCCTCCTGCAATAAGCCTATAATGTTTTTTGCAGGGAAGCTTTTGGATCAGGTTTAAATGTACCAGACTGTTGCTTGTAAAAACAATATGAAGTGAAAGCGATGCTTACTTGTCCTATTGCTCACTGTGGGTTTGACTTTGCTAGTAAAAGCTGAAATATTGCTCTTGAAGTCCTCACTCAGCGTGTACTGTTTTGTTTTCCATTGCGTTTACAAGTCTGTCATAATTTTCTGTTTGTGGGAATCGAAATTGATGTTGATTGACAACCTAAGTCTGTCTTTGACAGATTGCTGTTTTCGTGTGGTACCTCTCAAAACATTGTACCACTTTGTGTTTTAAAGCATTTTCTCTGATAGCTGCTTCATATTGCATGTTCAAATATGATACACGGTGTCCTGTTTTGATACAGCCAACTGCTTTCTCCAGTTGTATGCCTATTTTTTTGTTTTGTTCAGTGGCCTGTCGAGTTTGAAGTACATTAAATGATTTCTTGCCTTATCAGTCTGGGTGTTTTGAAATTTTGCCCTTACTTCTCCAGGTTTATATGCTCTAGAGGCATTGAGTCTGAATGAGGGGGTTATATTGAAAGTTGTACAATATCAAAGTGGATATGGTAACATCTTGTTCTTATGTTATTGAAGATGCAGCGTTACAACAAGGTTGTCTCTACTCTCCCTCTCTCCATGATATTGCAAACAACATTACTGTGTATACCAATGTATTGATAATTTTTTCTTGGCTTTGCTCTACTTTTCAATAGTTTTGTCTACCGTTTTCTGGGTCACTTCAGATGTGTTAGCTTTTCATCTGAATCATCGGGGTTTCTTTGTTGATTAGCATCTGTCGAAGTTGTTTACCTGTTGTTGTTGTTTCCTTTTTGTAAAGTGAATCGGGTCATATTCCATCCACATTTGTTTTGGCTAGTTGAGTATTGTAGAGGTACTTTTTTCTTATTTGCAGTAAGTGTTTATGGCTGGACAGACTTGACACTGTTTGCTTTTATTAAGAGCACATCTTTTCATACTTCTCTATTCATTTCTGGGGGACAGTCTTACACGTTTCAAATGTGCCATTTAGAAGAGGTCGTGGTCTTTCTTGCATGCACAAATGGTGACTGAAGATAATGTTTCCTTAGTGCTTATGAAAAGTAAATAAAGATTATAAAATTAGAATGTGTTTTCCATTTAATAAATTCTTGATTACAAGTGAACATTTGAAAAATCTTGTCTTTGCTTTAAAAGACATGATACCCAACAATTTGTTTCAGGAACTGTTTTTCTTTCCTGACAAAAGTACCCAGTTTTAGGCCTTTATGCAGAAAGGATTGCTTTTTTATAGTTGAAGAAAAAAATTCGTTTTAGGACCATCTATCAAATGGCCACTTATCGTTACATTTTTGTGTGAAGGAGGGTTTCCCTTGACAATTTGATAATCATGTGGTTGTGGTCCATTGGCGCATTTTATAGGATAGTTTAAACATGTTTGTGAGTTGATTGTGTCTGCTTTAGTGATCATTACAGTTTAGTTAGTTTGAAAAATAATTGATTTCTGAGGGAAGAAGCACAGTTGGAGCAAGATTTGTTCCTCACTGCAAACAGGTTTCTTTTTTTCTTCTGTTTAGTTAAATCATTACATTGTCATTTCGGTACGCGGTGCTGACTTGCTTTTGCTTTCTTGTTGAGATTCGTTGAAGTGGAGATTATGTTTGCACTGATAATATAGTGAAGATAGGTATATAACAATAATCAAAGATGGGGTTTGTATTCTAAACCATGATGCCCAAATGAAATCATAGTGTTTGCATTTGTTGTGTAATGGGAGCACTTACATTTGAACTTATTTTAAAACACAGCCAAATACGTTTACAATGCTTTGCATTCCCATTGTTTTACTCTTTCATTATCATTTCTCTTCCAGCCCCTACTCCAAAAGCTGAGTTGTCTGCGCTTCCAGGTACCAGTGATATCATCATTCCTAGCACTCAAGTGAAAATTTCTGAAGTGGACACCACACGCTACATCCACATCCGACAAGGCGAGAGCTCCACCAGAGTGTTCAGAGAGACGTCAGTATGACAGCCCACAAGTCCCCTGCTATTTATCCACTGCAGACCCTGCCCATCTCCACCACGTGCTGTTTTTTCTCTTTTCTTTTTTTTTGTTTTGTTATTTCCTTTTCATGAAATTGTGATCATTCAGTTCTGATCCTTGTGCATTTTGTTTTATTTATGAGAAAAAGATATATTATACAATGATTTAATTTGCGAATATATGTTATTTCAAAACAAAGACTCAATTCTTCAATGCATGTTGTATGAATGCTTGTTTGATGAGAATTCGGGAGTATTTCTACTAGTATAATCTTTTAACATTTCATGACAGAAAATGATGACTTCAGTTGATTGTTGCGAATCATCCTTTGCCAATATATGCGCATTGAAAATGTGGGATTGATGGGAAAATTTTAGTGATCATTGTTTTTATGTTTAATCTAATTTCTCTTCAAGCCCATTTTTTTCCGTATGTACCCTCACTGCCTTGTGCAGCTCAGTATTTGGGTCAGTGCTTGACTATAAGTCACAGTTTTCACCTGAGAAGAATAATATGACATAAGTATGTCCCAACGCAGGCTTTCCTTTTCTAGTTTTATGTGAAGATTATTGTAGTAGAAAAGCTCTATAGTTATTAAAAATAAAGATCTTGTCTTTTGGGGCGCAGTTGTGAACCAATAAAGCCTAACTTTTTTTTGCAAACCAAAGCTAAATCTCCCAGTGTGATTTGTTAATTGAGTGTGCCATGATTCCAAGTTTTAAAAAAAAAAATGGAGTTGGTGAGAGGAGGGTAATTTTATAAATAGCTCTATCACTTAGTGCCCTTGGAAAGAGTATTAAGTCTTCAAGGGGATTAAATTATTCTAAATTGAGTATTAGCTGTAGGTCTATGCTTGGAATGTAGGACCCTGTCTTGGAAATAAACTATAAATTTTACAATTTAGTTTCAGTGGTCTTAAGCAGCAAAGTGGCTCCATTTCTTCAATTATTTAAACCTGTTAATGTAATCTTATTCTTGTTATAGTGACAAAAAAAAGACTTGTTGTAATGCCACTGCCTGGAACTGTTTGCATTTGAATTTTGTAAAATGTAAGTAATGAAGCATATAAAAGAAGTCAAATTCATCTTTTTGTTGAAAGAATGCGTGTATAGATGTTGACCGAGGAAGCGTTTTGAACAGTTGACTTGTTGAAATCCTGTCTCGTACCAAATTTTCTGAATAAACAGAAAAAAATAGTAGAGACAGCAAGGGTAGTATTGTGTTTGCCCATGCTGGGTCGTGACGTAAACTTTTATTTTTTATTGCTCAAGAGCATTTCGAGATAGTTATTTCGATTTATACTCAAATAAAACTCATTATACTTGCTTGTACATATATTATTTACAAACAGTTTGTGAAGAGTGGAGATATTTTCGACTGCTGCTTAATTGCTGTCTGATGACTGATTTTGGAGACCCAGTGATATGTGAGCCTTTTGTTTAGTGTGTCTTGTTGCTAGTGTTATGTCTCACGTTGAATGTTGCTACTGATAGCTTTTTACTTTTCTTCTGTACTTGTGTTAACGTCCTGTCGATGCTTTGCAATTCCTGATTAAGCTTTCACATTAATAGTTTTTGGTGATGAGAGATGGCAAGTTGAAAGTATGAAAAAGTAAGGGTTGGGAATGTTTCATATACACACTGTGAAATTTATAGTGCTTTCCTTTCTATCTTGTGAGACAGCATCAAAACAAATGTGAACCCATGAGATTTCTGAGGTACATTCAGGCAGCTACTTTGATTTTGTTCATTCTAGTGGACAGATAATCTGATAATTAAACATTTTGCAGATGTTTGATGTGGGCCGAACTAACAAAGTTTAGAAAATTTACATCAGAAAAACCCCTCCGTCCATAATTACATACTGAAACATTGTTTGCAAGCTTGGAGGAAATATTGCTAACTTTTAAAAGGAGGAGGAGCATCATTTGGTTAAAGCAGAATAAGTTCTGCTTCAGTACAGATTTTTTTTGTGTTCACCAGATTTGAACTATTTTAAGTCTACTGCCCTGTTTCACTTGGACTTCTGGCATACTACTTAAGTGTCAGCCTGCCCATGTGTCAGTCTGCTCTTGTGTCAGTCTGCTAGTGTGTCAGTCTGTGTTAGATTATGAATCATTTTCTCTTGGCCTCTACTGGTCGTCTACTTTACATGTGAGTACTTTTTAGACCTGCATTTGAACACCTCTTCTGGGTGAGTCATGTTTAGGAATATCCCATTTAGATTCAGACTGGTGGGAATTTTTGTGAAAGACAGGAATGACAATAAAAGACAATAACATTACCCTAAAAAGTGTGTATTGTACAGTTTTTGAAAAGGCTGTACCTCCGGTGTCACTGCTTTCCAAGTTCAATACCTCCTGTTTGGGATTCAACATTGCTCTGATTGGTGCAAACTCTCGTTAGTCGACTCAGAAGATGGGTTTCATGTTTCTGTCTGTAGTACTGAACGTCAGGACATGTATTAGCTAATTGGCTTATCTGTTGTAATTAATATGTATAATGTTAAAAGGAGCTGTGAGCTTGTATCGTACTTTACTGTATGTAACATACAGCTGCGTGGGGAAACCAGTTTCGCTTACACTGATATGTTAAATGCTATGAATGCTCTGAGAAGAAACAACATGCAGTCACCTAAAAGGGAAATAATGAATTTTGTCCTTCAATATATTGTGTGAGTTCACAGCATGGTTCAGTCCCATTGAAAGTATTTGTCCTTGTTCGGCCATAAAAAATTTTCTAATTCTCACCTTTGTTGACCCACATTTGTGAGTTGATGGTTAGGCTCTTCGCTGTGGTGTGCAAAGGACATGAGTTTGATTCTCGAATGGTATTTTGTTGTTGTTATAAAGCAGCTTTGGCTTTCTGCTAAGATGCAGTATCCAGCTCAGCTGCAGTTGGCCTTGTTAGGCTGAAACAACTGACATCCTAAATTATCTAAACTGTTTGAATGGGGGCATTAATAAACATTTACAATCATTGTCACCTTTGTTCAAGGATATAGCTTTAAGAATGGTGAGATTTGAGCTGAGGAATGTGAAATAGGGCCTATAACTCTTTTTTAGAAATTGCATTGTATGTGTTTGTTTCCTTTCCCAGTACTACTTGACATTTGACTGAAAGAGAGTTTGGAATGAGAGCTTGCAGTTTTGTAGGAACTGATTTTTATTAAAGGCCAACTGAGTAAAGATGATAAGCTCCTTAATTTACACTTCTAAGAACCTCTTGCAAGAACAATAGTATTATAAAAATAGGGACAAGTTTTCAAACTTACTCCTTTACAAGATGACTTAATTATAGAGTTTGTCAGCTCTATCTTTCAAAATGAGACTGACTTTTATTGCCTCTTTTGAAATTTAGGAAAAACTAGTTATGTTAAAAGTGGAGCAGGAATGAATATGGACTTCTTTTCAAAAGCCGGAGCGTTTTGCTTCCTTGATTGTGAGGAATTGGAAGTAGAAGAAATTAATTACCAGATTTTCATGAGTGATTTGTCTGTGTGTGGGGAACAGGAAAGTAACTTTAACCAGTTTCTTCCATTATGCTTCACGAGATGAGAGTCAAAAGTCAAAACTGTTTTTCAAGCTAGCCATGTCAACCAAATTTTCTGATTTTTGGATGACTTTGCAGTGTTAGCTTTGTGTGGCCTGAAGTGTTTTTTTCTTGTTTGTTATGTCTTTTTTTGTCTTGCTTACCTCTCCTCCTCCGCCATTTCCGTGCAAGTGTTTTCTTGTGTGTACGCTGTTTGTTTATTGATGGTTCTGGGTTTTATCATGTCTGAGATGAAAACAGTGTTTTCATGTGTTTACTCCACACATTGTATTAGTACAGACATGTTCACTTGGCAAGTGCAATATGACAAAGTTATAGCCTTTTTACTTTTTTAAAGAATGTTTTTTTATATAAATATATAAATATGTGTATGCATTTTAGTTATACTGTGAAATGCACATTGTTGTGATTATGACCTGATTAAAATAGGTCCGGATGCTTTTACTTGTATCTCTAGTTGATTGTAAACATTCACATCATAGAAAGTAATGTCTGCGAAACGTCAGTTGTGTTCTTTAGTTGCATAGTTTTTGCGACAGGGGGCACATTTATTATGTATTTGTACCATTCTTTTTGATTGATCTAAGTATTTACCACTAATAATCTTGCATGTTAACCATTTTTTCATCGATTTTCCTGACCTATGTCTCAGATATCTGTACTGGTATTCAAGTATCCTGACACAGCTATTGCCTAAAGTGGGCAGTATGGGGTTGTTACATGGCTCAAGTTAAAGGAACGGACAAAAATATTTCATAATGCTTCATTTATGCTTACAGAAATTTGGTAGGCAATGGTGGGTTAGTAAAGTTACTGCTTACATTAACCCCTTCCTGACCTTTGTGACGTACACCGTTAGTCATATACGGCGAAGGAGCTAAGACGCTGCTGTGACGTATGGCGTTCGTCATGCTTAGTGAAGCTGGAGAACCATGATGACGAATGCTGTTCGTTATAGGTTGTATTCTGCATACCTCTTGTAGTACATGAATTTAGTGAAGCTAATCGCAGATTCCTATTCAGCGATATTTTTTCCCATTGAAAGAAATCTTAGCCTTTTAGAGATAGTAGTTAAACTAACAGGGTCTAATTATAGGCAACTGACCCCTAAATCTAGCGCTGCTCTTTGCCCCTGGAGAGCACAAAATGACCCTGTGTCACGAAGGGGTTAACATACATTCATGCGAATGCCAGTGATGGTTGACATTTCTGGTCAGCAGCTCTACATCTTTGCTATCCTGTCTTGGTTTCTTTTAGTTATATATTTTAGTTTTTTTTACAATGATTAAGTGACTGATATTGTATTGACATAATTCTTTTTATCATACATATTAATGCTTACAAAGTCTCATACCTTGTTTGTGGTTTTTTAAAAGGATGGTCTGATAGTTGAATGGCTTTGAAAAAATAACATATGCTCTTGTAGTCATTGTGTTGATTCCGTCTACACCTTCAGCGCATTGTCGCAGTCATGGTGGTGACTGTTGAGGATAGTGACAAAAGTGTAATGTTTGGTTTCTACTTTTCAAAAAAATCTGAGTTTTGTTTGTAAGTGTTACAAGTACACCATGGAAGTTTCATGAGTTATTAACGATATACAGAGGTTTTGATTCATGTTTTCTAAAAAATCAGTGCGCCAGTATAAGAAGTGGGATTCTGTTTTCTCCCTCCACACATGTAAGTGTGCTATCTCCCCATGTGGGTAAAACAAATGACAATATACCGTAAATAGTAATGGGTTTTTGCTGAATAAGTGTATTATGGTAGTTTAAGTTCAGGAAGGTACAGTATTGATTTGATAAATACAAATCAGAAGTAGAAGTGCTTTAAATAAGAATGATGTTTCATTGTTGTGTGATTTTCAAATTCGAACAATTGATTGCTTGGTGTTTAAACCCAAACTTTTCTTTCTTTGTTCTCTAAGAGCCATGTATTCTCAATTAGAAAAACGGAAACATGAACTTTTTGTTTCTGTTAGTGCTGAAGCATTGTATTCGTACCCATTACCGATGCATTGACTTCAGATCTAATAGGCTTAGGACTTTTGTGACTGCCTGTCTGTTATGTTCTTATTTATACTATAGGGTATATTGGAACAAGTGGGTTTTTTTTCCACAAAACAGGGACATTTTGAAATATGTATATAGAGTGTTCTCAAATTCCTACGTGATGACCCTTTGAGTGTGATTCTTTTCAAACTAGTTGTTTTAAATTTGTCTCTATTTTTGTCCAACTGATGAACTTCTGTCTCTTGAATGTGGGCTGTGTTGTGCTCTTTGGCTCAAGTACAAAGTCAGATGGTTACTTCTCTTGCTGTGTAGATTGTGTAAGGATGGACATGGAAGTCGGAAGTCTTGTTTGTCCACAACTTTTCATCTCATAGTTGACTTTTCAACCTTTTCCTTCTCTGTCATTCAAGCTACTGTGAGGCTGGATAGGACTGCTTCTTTTTGATCTATCATCCTGATGTGTAAGTAGTCGTGCTCTGCTCTTGAATCCAAACAAAATTATATGCAAACTTTCAGGTAGGCCTACTTGAATTTACCCATGAAAGCATGCAACCTGAAATAACTTGTGTGTAGAAAACTGTTCAAATGTTCAACTACACTGATCAATGTACATAAATGTCATGAATACGTGTCTCTATAGGCTGCAGGGACTGATGCGGCTACATGTCACCATAGCCCTATACAATGGCCATCTTATGGACTTCCATTTTGTACATAGACACACTGGCCATGTGCATAGTCACGTGTTGGATTTATTACAGCAGACTGGTTGTAGTCTGCTATGTAGAATCTCAAGCCTCTTTCTTCGCATAATACATGATTCTATAAATCCATTAGGTTTTTCCTATACTAGGGGTCTAAAAGTTCAATGATTGACTGCTGGTTTCACAAGTGCGTAAATGGTATCAGCCTGCACCCTGCCCTTCAATTATGTTGCTAGAGACTGTCTCATGCCAGTCACAGGATCACAAGCTGTCCATATCCTTAATATCAAATTTTGCAAGCCCTCAACATTTTTGTTTTCTAAACAAGTAATAGTTTGTTTTGAATGAAGACGGATCAAGAAATGGAAATTTTTCTCCACATCTCACTGTGGTATGCAGTTTTGCTCCTTAAATGTTAGTTGCTGGCTTTAATTTGATTAGTCACAGGATGAATGAGTGGGCTATAGGCCCACTATGAAGGGCTGGTCATTATTATGAGAAAATTTCTAGCGACATATTCTTGTACAGCTTCAGTAAATTGGTTTTGCTCATCATATACACCCCACACACCAGTACTACTTTGATGTTTGTTTGCAGTGTGTCCCAAGGCTAAACTCAAAAACACTTCACCTATTTGTTCTTGTGTTGCATTGTATGTGTCTGAAGACATTGTACCAGGTAAGATTCTAATGTTCTTAAGTCGCATGACTGACATTGTTTCAGAGTATTGGCCATGTCAAGTCTCACATTTTAAATTTTAAAATAAATTTTTCAGTTTCATTAGCCCCATGCCCATTTGTATTTTTTACATCTCAGGTTAGCAATGGTTATTATATTCAGTGTTTTCTGATTTGTTGAGTATTAAACTTATTTCTCACATGATGGCTGATTTTTCACCCTTCCAATTGTAACTGGGCTGCTCAAGCTGATTTTATGGCAGAGTAGTTTTGTACTCTGGAAATGGTGTCATTATCAACCATTATGTACAGATTCCATAGTGAAAACTTTACAACAGCTAAATTGACCAAGGGACTTCTGCTGAACAATGGAAATACTTTCTATTTGGCCAGTGAATACACAAGACACCTGGTGTTTTCAGTTGACCCTGGTCAAGATAATTTCAGTGTCAAGAATGGCCGATCCGCTGTCAGGGCTGTCATGTTTTTGCCTTAAAACCCGTAGAAATTTGAAGGGTTCAAATCAGATGACGGTGACCTAGATGATGATTTTGCAGGGATATCCTGTGACAGCGATACTGATAGCTTGAGTAGTGATGGAAGAGGATGGTGGTAAGCATGAACCAGTGCAATAGCACAGAAATAGGCCTAGACCTGGGATGGATTGTGTACATGACTAAGAGATATGTAGGACTGAACCTGTTACAGTTTACAGAGAGAAACAGTGCTCTATAGAAAGATGCCCCAAGCCCTGCCAAAGCTTTCTTTATTTTTGATTTGATCATTTTTATTCCTCCTATTTCAGTTTTTAGTTATATCACAAGTAACGTGGCCTCAAATAAAAAATTTAAAAAATCAAAATCATTCATAAATAATCCATCAATATTCTGACCTGTAACATGACCTTCTATTGTATAATACAGGGGGTATACTTTTCCTCCTTTGCTGCCTATTTTCGCAGACTGGGCGTATAATGCGGAGTGCATTTCTAATATGCTGGAGGGGTTTCAACATGCAGTAAGTGAAGTACTAGTTAACTAGTCAGGATTCAGACATTGTGGAGTCTTATTTTTTTAGAACTGTTGGTTGTTGCAGTGAGATTGATTTAATCCGCATATGCAATGACTTTCAACTTAAAGCAAGCGTCATACCCTTCCCTCTACCTTTTCGGACGGGCCCCTATGACTTGAAATTCTGGATGTAGAAGGAAAGCCAACTACCATGGTCAAATGTTCAGAATAATTTAATGCAAAAATAGTGAGTACGACCCAGGTATTACTTCCCCTTTGTTGAGCCTGATCCTGACTGTGTATGTGATCTTTGGAAAACTCACTCGTATTACTGGCGAGTTATATATTGTTCTATTATATTAAATTTTTTAATGTTGTTGAAACTTGGCAAAACCCCCCTATCTCTCTCTCTCTCTCTCCCTCTCCCTTCCTCTGTGTGTGTGTGTGTGTGTGTGTGTCTGTTTCCAGTGTGGTTTTGACAATGCATGTATGACACAACCAAAAAAAGAGGTTTTGTTTTTGTTTTCACATCTTCTGTCTGCCTTGTGCCTGCTGAATGCCGAAAGGATGAATTGGTTACATGTTGCAGTCTGGAAATTCTACCATTTTTCTTTCCTTCTCCAGCTCTTTTTTTTATTAGTTGGTTTGCTGTTTGCTCGACATCAGAGAGCCCCTGTAGTGTCCTCTGCTTGTGGGTTGTTAGCGGGTAGTCTGGTGTGGTTTGTAAAACTCTTACTAAAACTAGAATGAAAAGGCCTGCTGAATTTCGAAGAATTTGTACAAGTTTATGGAGCAACAGTTCAAAACCTCCGGTTGGTTGCATGATGTTGTGGGAGCTCTTTTTGTTCAAGTTTTGTTGTGATGCCATTTTATTGTCCAAAAATCCAAGTGAGGTAGGAATATTGGTTTATATCAGTTCCTCAAACTTCTCTTTTAGTCTTTGGAAGAGGTTGTTCAATCCAATTTCTTTTCTTCCTGGAACTTTGAAATATAAGGTTTTGGAAAATTTAGTTTAACTTGTTCGCACCCTTACATTGGGCATCTTTTGAACTTTATGCTGTCAGTATTTGGACACAGAATATTTTGTTTGTGAGGAATGTAAGTATTATTTTGTCAAAACAACTTTCTTCAAGAAAACATTGTAAAATTGTATTGGTTAAATGCCGCTTTCAACACAGATGGGACTATCAAATTTACCATTCATCTCTTTGATTTGACCAATCCAAATTGGTGGAAAGGCTTAAAAAGTCCCCAACTCTATCGAAGTCCCATTGAAGATTAGAACTAAGGCCATTCACTATGTATCCCAGCGTGATTCTAAATGGGCTATTGGTGAGCTCCATAGCTCTAGATCAAATGCTCGTTTTATCATATATTTGGAGGGTCATCATGGTTCAAGAGAATGTGCGCTGTCTTATTCTTATTTGATTTGATTTTAGTGAACATGAATTGGGTGTTTGTGGTTGATGGGGTCTGTTATCTTATATCTTGTCCCTTTGAACTGACTGTTGTTTTTATTTGTTTCAAGCCTATTCGACTGCCATAATGTTGAAATGCTTACTCTCATCTGAAATTTCTATTTTTTTGGTAGTTTAGGGGAAACTGATGCAGTGCAAAAAACAAAAAAAATCCACCTACAATTGTCTGATTTTGATTATCAATATAAAAAATGGGCAATATTTCAGATAAATATCTTTTGTATAATTTTTGTAATTTGCTGGTAGTTTTTTCCTACGTGAGAGACAGTTCCAAGTCAGTGTCAGAAATGTTGTTTGTGTTTCTTTCATCACTGGTGGTCCCAAGTTCATTTTATTTTTTTTGTGGTTAATC
This sequence comes from Aplysia californica, assembly GCF_000002075.1. Classification (NCBI taxonomy): domain Eukaryota; kingdom Metazoa; phylum Mollusca; class Gastropoda; order Aplysiida; family Aplysiidae; genus Aplysia; species Aplysia californica. The sequence continues at coordinate 38,626 of NW_004797822.1, forward strand.
TTTGTTGACCTCAAATCTTAGAGTGTTTTTTCCAAAGATGATCCCAACATAGTAGTGTTCTTTTGTCGAAGGTTATCTGAGACGGTGTTATTTGTACATAGTTTAGTCCCTGATAATGATAATTCCAAGGTCATGTCATTGTTTTGGTTCCTCGCCAATAGTCCT